>NC_091700.1:5161515-5464545 GCF_041296265.1 Equus caballus | reverse complement strand
TCCTGCTTCTGCCACAATTCCACCTTGCCAATCCGGCTCAGAAGAAATGCCTACATCTTCGCCTGAAGCAACTGGTCTGAGTGGCAAATGATTGAGCGTCCACGTGCTTAGGAGGCGATGGACTGCACGCCTTTTTCCAACCACCATTGCGCACTGCTGGAGAGAGTGTCGGAAAGCAGCTATGTCAGAAAGACCCCTTTGCTCTCAGCCGTGCCCTTCATTGCTCTAGACGTGGAATGCACAAATCACTGGCTCCACCCCTCAAGGGGCGACAAACCACAGACCATCTTCCTTCCATCTCTTTAGGAAGCTGAGCAAGAACTCGCTTTCAACAGTGCTCTTTCTGTGTCCTGGCAACATCTCATACAAAGTCAGCTGATATGCCATTTCTTTTCAGCGCTTAACTCGCAGATTTGGAACTTCTGCTCCTGCCACATTTCCAGCTTGCCAACCCGCCTCAGACGAAATGTCTACATCTTCCCCTTCGGCAACGGGGACGAGGCCCACATGACTGTGCTTCCGCATGCTTAGCAGGAGCAGACAATCGGTTTTTACAAACCGCCATTGTGGACTGGGTCAGAGAGAGTCAGAATGCACCTATGTCAGAAAGGGCCCTTTGCTCTCAGCCGTGCCCTCCATTGCTCTAGAGGAGGAAGGCACAAAACACTGCCTCCATCCTTCAATTGGAGACAAGCCAGCAACTGTCCTGCTTCCAGCTCTTTAGGAAGCTGGGAAAGCACTCGCATTCCACAGTGCTCTTACAGCGTCCTGGGAACGTCTCATACAAAGGCAGCTGAACACCGTGTCTTTTCAGCCCTTAACTCACCAATCTGCAACATCTGCTTCTGCCGCATTTCCACCTTGCCAACCCGGCTCAGACGAAATGCCTACATCTTCCCCTCAAGCGACTGTGCTGATTCCCAAATGATTGAGCATCCACATGCTTAGGAGGCGATAAACTGCATGCCTTTTTCCAACCACCATTTTACACTGCTTAGAGAGCGTCGGAAAGCAGCTATGTCAGAAAGGCCCCTTTGCTCTCAGCCATGCCCTCCATTGCTCTCGAGGTGGAAGGCACAAGGCACTGGTTCTGGATCCACCCCTCAATGGGAGACAAACCACATCTTGGCCTGCTTCCAGCTCTTTAGGAAGTGGAGAAAAAACTCCCTTTCCACAGTGCTCTTACAGCGTCCTGGGAACATCTCATACAAAGGAGGCTCAACGCCGTTTCTTTTCAGCACTTCACTCGCCAGTCTGGGACATCTGCATCCTGCACGTTTCCACCTTGCCAACCCGGCTCAGACGAAATGCCTACGGCTTCCCCTTGAGAAATGGGGATGAGGACCATAGGATTGTGGTTCCACATGCTGAGGAGGAGAGAGACAATAGGCTTTTAACTAACCACGAAGTGCAACGGTTGGGAGAGTGTCAGAAAGCACCAATGGCAGAAAGGCCCCTTTACTATCAGCCGCTCCCTCCATTGCTGTAGAGGTGGAAGGCACAAAGCACTGCCTCCATAATTCAATGGGAGACAAGCCATAAACTGTCTTGCCTCCAGCTCTTTAGGAAGCTGGAAAAGAACTCGCTTTCCACAGTGCTGTTACAGCATACGAGGAAACTCTCATACAGAGGCAGCTCAAACGCCATTTCCTCGCAGTGCTTAACTGGCCTCTTTAGGACTTCCGCTTCTGCCACAGTTCCACCTTGCCAACCCGCCTCAGACGAAATGCCTACATCTTCCCCTTGAGCAACGGGGGTGAAGCCCACATGATTGTGCTTCCACATGCTTTCCCGGAGTAGACAATAGGCTTTTTACAAACCGCCATTGTGCACTGGGTCAAAGAGTGTCAGAATGCACTTATGTCAGAAGGGGTCCTTTGCTCTCAGCCATGCCCTCCATTGCTCTAGAGGTGGAAGGCACAAAGCACTGCCTCCATCCTCCAATTGGAGACAAGCCATAAACTGTCTTGCCTCCAGCTCTTTAGGAAGCTGACAAACAACTCGCTTTCCACAGTCCTGTTACAGCAGACCGGTTAACATCTCATACAAAGGCAGCTCAAATGGCATTTCTTCCCAGCCCTTAACTCGCAGCTTAGGACTCCTGCTTCTGCCGAAATTCCACCTTGCCAACCCGGCTCAGAAGAAATGCCTACATCTTCCCCTGAAGCAACTGGGCTGAGTCCCAAATGATTGAGCGTCCACGTGCTTAGGAGGCGATAGACTGCAGGCCTTTTTCCAGCCACCATTGTGCACTGCTGGAGAGAGTGTCGGAAAGCAGCTATGTCAGAAAGACCCATTTGCTCTCAGCCATGCCCTTCATTGCTCTAGACTTGGAATGCACAATGCACTGGCTTCCCCCCTCAAGGGGCGATAAGCCACAGACCATCGTCCTTCCATCTCTTTAGGAAGCTGAGCAAGAACTCGCTTTCAACAGTGCTCTTTCTGTGTCCTGGCAACATCTCATACAAAGGCAGCTGATATGCCATTTCTTTTCAGCGCTTAACTCGCAGATTTGGAACTTCTGCTCCTGCCACATTTCCAGCTTGCCAACCCGCCTCAGAAGAAATGTCTACATCTTCCCCTTCAGCAACGGGGACGAGGCCCAGATGACTGTGCTTCCGCATGCTTAGCAGGAGCAGACAGTAGGCTTTTTACAAACCGCCATTGTGCACTGGGTCAGAGAGTGTCAGAATGCACCTATGTCAGAAAGGGCCCTTTGCTCTCAGCCGTGCCCTCCATTGCTCTAGAGGTGGAAGGCACAAAGCACTGCCTCCATCCTTCTATTGGAGACAAGCCAGCAACTGGCCTGCTTCCAGCACTTTAGGAAGCTGGGAAAGCACTCGCATTCCACCGTGCTCTTACAGTGCCCTGGGAACGTCTCCTACAAAGGCAGCTGAACACCGTGTCTTTTCAGCCCTTAACTCACCAATCTGCAACATCTGCTTCTGCCGCATTTCCACCTTGCCAACCCGGCTCAGACGAAATGCCTACATCTTCCCCTCAAGCGACTGTGCTGATTCCCAAATGATTGAGCATCCACATGCTTAGGAGGCGATAAACTGCATGCCTTTTTCCAACCACCATTTTACACTGCTTAGAGAGCGTCGGAAAGCAGCTATGTCAGAAAGGCCCCTTTGCTCTCAGCCATGCCCTCCATTTCTCTCGAGGTGGAAGGCACAAGGCACTGGTTCTGGATCCACCCCTCAATGGGAGACAAACCACATCTTGGCCTGCTTCCAGCTCTTTAGGAATTGGAGAAAAAACTCCCTTTCCACAGTGCTCTTACAGCGTCCAGGGAACATCTCATACAAAGGAGGCTGAATGCTGTTTCTTTTCAGCACTTAACTTGCCAGTCTGGGACATCTGCATCCTGCACGTTTCCACCTTGCCAACCCGGCTCAGACGAAAGGCCTACATCTTCCCCTTGAGCAATGGGGATGAGGCCCATTGGATTGTGGTTCCACATGCTGAGGAGGACAGAGACAATAGGCTTTTAACTAACCACAAAGTGCAACGGTTGGGAGAGTGTCAGAAAGCACCTATGGCAGAAAGACCCCTTTACTCTCAGCCGCGCTCTCCATTGCTGTAGAGGTGGAAGGCACAAAGCACTGCCTCCATCCTTCAACGGGAGACAAGCCATAAACTGTCTTGCCTCCAGCTCTTTAGGAAGCTGGGAAGGAACTCGCTTTCCAAGTGCTGTTACAGCATACGAGGAAATTCTCATACAGAGGCAGCTCCAAAGCCATTTCTTCCCTGTGCTTAACTGGCCGCTTTAGGACTTCCGCTTCTGCCACTGTTCCACCTTGCCAACCCGGCTCAGACGAAATGCCTACATCTTCCCCTTAAGCAACGGTGGCGAAGCCCACATGATTGTGCTGCCACATGCTTAGCAGGAGCAGACAATAGGCTTTTTACAAACCGCCATTGTGCACTGGGTCAGAGAGTGTCAGAATGCACCTATGTCAGAAAGGGCCCATTGCTCTCAGCCGTGCCCTCCATTGCTCTAGAGGTGGAAGGCACATGGCACTGCCTCCATCATTCAATTTGAGACAAGCCATAAACTGTCTTGCCTCCAGCTCTTTAGGAAGCTGACAAACAACTCGCTTTCCACAGTCCTGTTACAGCAGACCGGGGAACTTCTCATACAAAGGCAGCTCCAATGGCATTTCTTCCCAGCCCTTAACTCGCAGCTTTAGGACTCCTGCTTCTGCCGCAATTCCACCTGGCCGACCCGGCTCAGACGAATTGCCTACATCTTCCCCTGAAGCAACTGGGCTGAGTCCCAAATGATTGAGCGTCCACGTGCTTAGGAGGCGATAGACTGCACGCCTTCTTCCAACCACCATTGTGCACTGCTGGAGAGAGTGTCGGAAAGCAGCTATGTCAGAAAGACCCCTTTGCTCTCAGCCGTGCCCTTCATTGCTCTAGACGTGGAATGCACAATGCACTGGCTCCCCCCCTCAAGGGGCGACAAGCCACAGACCATCTTCCTTCCATCTCTTTAGGAAGCCGAGCAAGAACTCGCTTTCAACAGTGCTCTTTCTGTGTCCTGGCAACATCTCATACAAAGGCAGCTGATATGCCATTTCTTTTCAGCGCTTAACTCGCATATTTGGAACTTCTGCTCCTGCCACATTTCCAACTAGCCAACCCGGCTCAGACGAAATGTCTACATCTTCCCCTTCAGCAACGGGGACGAGGCCCAGATGACTGTGCTTCTGCATGCTTAGCAGGAGCAGACAATAGGCTTTTTACAAACCGCCATTGTGCACTGGGTCAGAGAGTGTCAGAATGCACCTATGTCAGAAAGGGCCCTTTGCTCTCAGCCGTGCCCTCCATTGCTCTAGAGGTGGAAGGCACAAAGCACTGCCTCCATCCTTCAATTGGAGACAAGCCAGCAACTGTCCTGCTTCCAGCTCTTTAGGAAGCTGGGAAAGCACTCGCATTCCACAGTGCTCTTACAGCGTCCTGGGAACGTCTCATACAAAGGCAGCTGAACACCGTGTCTTTTCAGCACCTAACTCACCAATCTGCAACATCTGCTTCTGCCGTATTTCCACCTTGCCAACCCGGCTCAGACGAAATGCCTACATCTTCCCCTGAAGCAACTGGGCTGAGTCCCAAATGATTGAGCGTCCATGTGCTTAGGAGGCGATGGACTGCACGCCTTTTTCCAACCACCATTGTGCACTGCTGGAGAGAGTGTCGGAAAGCAGCTATGTCAGAAAGACCCCTTTGCTCTCAGCCATGCCCTCCATTGCTCTCGAGGTGGAAGGCACAAGGCACTGGTTCTGGATCCACCCCTCAATGGGAGACAAACCACATCTTGTCCTGCTTCCAGTTCTTTAGGAATTGGAGAAAAATCTCCCTTTCCACAGTGCCCTTACAGCGTCCTGGGAACATCTCATACAAAGGAGGCTGAACGCCGTTTCTCTTCAGCACTTCACTCGCCAGTCTGGGACATCTGCATCCTGCACGTTTCCACCTTGCCAACCCGGCTCAGATGAAATGCCTACATCTTCCCCTTGAGCAATGGGGATGAGGCCCATAGGATTGTGGTTCCACATGCTGAGGAGGAGAGAGACAATAGGCTTTTAACTAACCACGAAGTGCAATGGTTGGGAGAGTGTCAGAAAGCACCAATATCAGAAAGACCCCTTTACTCTGAGCCGCGCCCTCCATTGCTGTAGAGGTGGAAGGCACAAAGCACTGCCTCCCTCCTTCAACGGGAGACAAGCCATAAACTGTCTTGCCTCCAGCACTTTAGGAAGATGGGAAAGAACTCGCTTTCCACAGTGCTCTTACAGCATACGAGGAAACTCTCATGCAGAGGCAGCTCAAACGCCATTTCTTCCCTGTGCTTAATTAGCCGCTTTAGGACTTCCGCTTCTGCCACCGTTCCACCTTGCCAACCCGGCTCAGACGAAATGTCTACATCTTCCCCTTCAGCAACGCGGAAGAGGGCCAGATGGCTGTGCTTCCGCATGCTTAGCAGGAGCAGAAAATAGGCTTTTTACAAACCGCCATTGTCCACTGGGTCAGAGAGTGTCCGAATGCACCTATGTCAGAAAGGGCCCTTTGCTCTCAGCCGTGCCCTCCATTGCTGTAGAGGTGGAAGGCACAAAGCACTGCCTCCATCCTTCAATTGGAGACAAGCCAGCAACTGGCCTGCTTCCAGCTCTTTAGGAAGCTGGGAAAGCACTCGCATTCCACAGTGCTCTTACAGCGTCCTGGGAACGTGTCATAAAAAGGCAGCTGAACACCGTGTCTTTTCAGAGCTTAACTCACCAATCTGCAACATCTGCTTATGCCGCATTTCCACCTTGCGAACCCGGCTCAGGCGAAATGCCTACATCTTCCCCTGAAGCGCCTGTGCTGATTCCCAAATGAATGAGCATCCACATGCTTAGGAGGCGATAAACTGCATGCCTTTTTCCAACCACCGTTTTACACTGCTTAGAGAGCGTCAGAAAGCAGCTATGTCAGAAAGGCCCCTTTGCTCTCAGCCATGCCCTCCATTGCTCTCGAGGTGGAAGCCACAAGGCACTGGTTCTGGATCCACCCCTCAATGGGAGACAAACCACCTCTTGGCCTGCTTCCTGCTCTTTAGGAAGTGGAGAAGAAACTCCCTTTCCACAGTGCTCTTACAGCGTCCTGGGAACATCTCATACAAAGGAGGCTGAACGCCGTTTCTTTTCAGCACGTCACTCGCCAGTCTGGGACATCTGCATCCTGCACATTTCCACCTTGCCAACCCGGCTCAGACGAAATGCCTACAACTTCCCCTTGAGCAAAGGGGATGATGCCCATAGGATTGTGGTTGCACATGCTGAGGAGGAGAGAGAAAATAGGCTTTTAACTAACCGCGAAGTGCAACGGGTGGGAGAGTGTCAGAAAGCACCAATGGCAGAAAGGCCCCTTTAATCTGAGCTGCGCCCTCCATTGCTGTAGAGGTGGAAGGCACAAAGCACTGCCTCCATCCTTCAATGGGAGACAAGCCATAAACTGTCTTGCCTCCAGCTCTTTAGGAAGCTGAGAAAGAACTCGCTTTCCACAGTGCTGTTACAGCATACGAGGAAACTCTCATACAGAGACAGGTCAAACGCCATTTCTTCCAAGGGCTTAACTGGCCGCTTTAGGACTTCCGCTTCTGCCACAGTTCCAAGTTGCCAACCCGGCTCAGACGAAATGCCTACATCTTCGCCTTAAGCAACGGGGGCGAAGCCCACATGATTGTGCTGCCACATGCTTAGCAGGAGCAGACAATAGGCTTATTACAAACCGCCATTGTGCATTGGGTCAGAGAGTGTCAGAATGCACCTATGTCAGAAAGGGCCCTTTGCTCTCAGCCGTGCCCTCCATTGCTCTAGAGGTGGAAGGCACAAAGCACTGCCTCCATCCTTCAATTGGAGACAAGCCAGCAACTGGCCTGCTTACAGCTCTTTGGGAAGCTGGGAAAGCACTCGCATTCCACAGTGCTCTTAGAGCGTCCTGGGAACGTCTCATACAAAGGCAGCTGAACACCGTGTCTTTTCAGCCCTTAACTCACCAATCTGCAACATCTGCTTCTGCCGCATTTCCACCTTGACAACCCGGCTCAGGTGAAATGCCTACATCTTCCCCTGAAGCGACTGTGCTCATTCCCAAATGATTGAGCATCCACATGCTTAGGAGGCGATAAACTGCATGCCTTTTTCTCAGCACCGTTTTACACTGCTTAGAGAGCGTCGGAAAGCAGCTATGTCAGAAAGGCCCCTTTGCTCTCAGCCATGCCCTCCATTGCTCTCGAGGTGGAAGGCACAAGGCCCTGGTTCTGGATCCACCCCTCAATGGGAGACAAACCACATCTTGGCCTGCTTCCTGCTCTTTAGGAAGTGGAGAAGAAACTCCCTTTCCACTGTGCTCTTACAGCGTCCTGGGAACATCTCATACAAAGGAGGCTGAACGCCGTTTCTTTTCAGCACGTCACTCGCCAGTCTGGGACATCTGCATCCTGCACGTTTCCACCTTGCCAACGCGGCTCAGACGAAACGCCTACATCTTCCCCTTGAGCAAAGGGGTTGAGGCCCATAGGATTGTGGTTCCACATGCTGAGGACGACAGAGACAATAGGCTTTTAACTAACCACGAAGTGCAACGGTTGGGAGAGTGTCAGAAAGCACCAATGGCAGAAAAACCCCTTTACTCTCAGCCGCGCCCTCCATTGCTGTAGAGGTGGAAGGCACAAAGCACTGCCTCCATAATTCAATGGGAGACAAGCCATAAACTGTCTTGCCTCCAGCTCTTTATGAAGCTCGGAAGGAACTCGCTTTCCACAGTGCCGTTACAGCATACGAGGAAACTCTCATACAGAGGCAGCTCAAACGCCATTTCTTCCCAGTGCTTAACTCGCAGATTTGGAACTTCTGCTCCTGCCACATTTCCACCTTGCCAACCCGGCTCAGACGAAATGTCTACATTTTCCCCTTCAGCAACGGGGACGAGGCCCAGATGATTGTGCTTCCGCATGCTTACCAGGAGCAGACAATAGGCTTTTTACAAACCGCCATTGTACACTTGGTCAGAGAGTGTCAGAATGCACCTATGTCAGAAAGGGCCCTTTGCACTCAGCCGTGCCCTCCATTGCTCTAGATGTGGAAGGCACAAAGCACTGCCTCAATCCTTCAATTGGAGACAAGCCAGCAACTGGCCTGCTTCCAGCTCTTTAGGAAGCTGGGTAAGCACTCGCATTCCACAGTGCTCTTAGAGTGCCGTGGGAACGTCTCATACAAAGGCAGCTGAACACCGTGTCTTTTCAGCCCTTAGCTCACCAATCTGCAACATCTGCTTCTGCCGCATTTCCACATTGCCAACCCGGCTCAAACGAAATGCCTACATCTTCCCCTCAAGCGACTGTGCTGATTCCCAAATGATTGAGCATCCACATGCTTAGGAGGTGATAAACTGCCTGCCTTTTGCCAACCACCATTTGACACTGCTTAGAGAGTGTCGGAAAGCAGCTATGTCAGAAAGGCCCCTTTGCTCTCAGCCATGGCCTCCATTGCTCTAGAGGTGGAAGGCAAAAGGCACTGCCTCCATCCTTCAATTGGAGACAAGCCATAAACTGTCTTGCCTGCAGCTCTTTAGGAAGCTGACAAACAACTTGCTTTCCACAGTCCTGTTACAGCAGACCGGGGAACTTCTCATACAAAGGCAGCTCAAATGGCATTTCTTCCCAGCCCTTAACTCGCAGCTTTAGGACTCCTGCTTCTGCCGCAATTCCACTTGGCCAACCCGGCTCACACGAAATGCCTACATCTTCCCCTGAAGCAACTGGGCTGAGTCCCAAATGATTGAGCGTCCACGTGCTTAGGAGGCGATAGACTGCACGCCTTTTTCCAACCACCATTGTGCACTGCTGGAGAGAGTGTCGGAAAGCAGCTATGTCAGAAAGACCCCTTTGCTCTCAGCCATGCCCTTCATTGCTCTACACTTGGAATGCACAATGCACTGGCTCCCCCCCTCAAGGGGCGATAAGCCACAGACCATCTTCCTTCCATCTCTTTAGGAAGCTGAGCAAGAACTCGCTTTCAACAGTGCTCTTTCTGTGTCCTGGCAACATCTCATACAAAGGCAGCTGATATGCCATTTCTTTTCAGCGCTTAACTCGCAGATTTGGAACTTCTGCTCCTGCCACATTTCCAGCTTGCCAACCCGGCTCAGACGAAATGTCTACATCTTCCAGTTCAGCAACGGGAACGAGGCCCAGATGACTGTGCTTCCGCATGCTTGGCAGGAGCAGACAATAGGTTTTTACAAACCGCCATTGTGCACTGGGTCAGAGAGTGTCAGAATGCACCTATGTCAGAAAGGGTCCTTTGCTCTCAGCCGTGCCCTCCATTGCTCTAGAGGTGGAAGGCACAAAGCACTGCCTCCATCCTTCAATTGGAGACAAGCCAGCAACTGGCCTGCTTCCAGCTATTGAGGAAGCTGGGAAAGCACTCGCATTCCACAGTGCTCTTACAGCCTCCTGGGAACGTCTCCTACAAAGGCAGCTGAACACCGTGTCTTTTCAGCCCTTAACTCACCAATCTGCAACATCTGCTTCTGCCACATTTCCACCTTGCCAACCCGGCTCAGACGAAATGCCTACATCTTCCCCTGAAGCGACTGTGCTGATTCTCAAATGATTGAGCATCCACATGCTTAGGAGGCGATAAACTGCATGCCTTTTTCCAACCAACATTTTACACTGCTTAGAGAGCGTCGGAAAGCAGCTATGTCAGAAAGGCCCCTTTGCTCTCAGCCATGGCCTCCATTGCTCTCGAGGTGGAAGGCACAAGGCACTGGTTCTGGATCCACCCCTCAATGAGAGACAAACCACATCTTGGCCTGCTTCCAGCTCTTTAGGAAGTGGAGAAAAAACTCCCTTTTCACAGTGCTCTTACAGAGTCCTGGGAACATCTCATACAAAGGAGGCTGAACGCCGTTTCTTTTCAGCACTTCACTCGCCAGTCTGGGACGTCTGCATCCTGCACGTTTCCACCTTGCCAACCCGGCTCAGACGAAATGCCTACATCTTCCCATTGAGCAATGGGGATGAGGCCCATAGGATTGTGGTTGCACATGCTGAGGAGGAGAGAGACAATAGGCTTTTAACTTACCACGAAGTGCAACGGTTGGGAGAGTGTCAGAAAGCACCAATGGCAGAAAGACCCCTTTACTCTCAGCCGTGCCCTCCATTTCTGTATAAGTGGAAGGTACAAAGCACAGTCTCCATCCTTCAATGGGAGACAAGCCATAAACTGTCTTGCCTCCAGCTCTTTAGGAAGCTGGGAAAGAACTCGCTTTCCACAGTGCCGTTACAGCATACGAGGAAACTCTCATACAGAGGCAGCTCAAACGCCATTTCTTCCCAGTGCTTAACTGGCCGCTTTAGGACTTCCGCTTCTGCCACAGTTCCACCTTGCCAACCCGGCTCAGACGAAATGCCTACATCTTCCCCTTAAGCAACGGGGGCGAAGCCCACATGACTGTGCTGCCACATGCTTAGCAGGAGCAGACAATAGGCTTTTTACAAACCGCCATTGTGCACTGGATCAGAGAGTGTCAGAATGCACCTATGTCAGAAAGGGCCCTTTGCTCTCAGCCGTGCCCTCCATTGCTTTAGAGATGGAAGGCACAAAGCACTGCCTCCATCCTTCAATTGGAGACAAGCCATAAACTGTCTTGCCTCCAGCTCTTTAGGAAGCTGACAAACAACTCGCTTTCTACAGTACTGTTACAGCAGACCGGGGAACTTCTCATACAAAGGCACCTCAAATGGCATTTCTTCCCAGCCCTTAACTCGCAGCTTTAGGACTCCTGCTTCTGCCGCAATTCCACCTTGCCAACCCGGCTCAGACGAAATGCCTACATCTTCCCCTGAAGCAACTGGTCTGATTGCCAAATGATTGAGCGTCCACGTGCTTAGGAGGTGATAGATTGCACGCCTTTTTCCAACCACCATTCTGCACTGCTGGAGAGAGTGTCGGAAAGCAGCTATGTCAGAAAGACCCCTTTGCTCTCAGCCGTGCCCTTCATTGCTCTAGACGTGGAATGCACAATGCACTGGCTCCCCCCCTCAAGGGGCGACAAGCCACAGACCATCTTCCTTCCATCTCTTTAGGAAGCTGAGCAAGAACTCGCTTTCAACAGTGCTCTTTCTGTGTCCTGGCAACATCTCATACAAATGCAGCTGATATGCCATTTCTTTTCAGCGCTTAACTCGCAGATTTGGAACTTCTGCTCCTGCCACAATTCCACTTTGCCAACCCGGCTCAGACGAAATGTCTACATCTTCCCCTTCAGCAACGGGGACGAGGCCCAGATGACTGTGCTTCCGCATGCTTAGCAGGAGCAGACAATAGGCTTTTTACAAACCGCCATTGTGCACTGGGTCAGAGAGTGTCAGAATGCACCTATGTCAGAAAGGGCCCTTTACTCTCTGCCGTGCCCTCCATTGCTCTAGAGGTGGAAGGCACAAAGCACTGCCTCCATCCTTCAATTGGAGACAAGCCAGCAACTGTCCTGCTTCCAGCTCTTTAGGAAGCTGGGAAAGCACTCGCATTCCACAGTGCTCTTACAGCGTCCTGGGAACGTCTCATACAAAGGCAGCTGAACACCGTGTCTTTTCAGCCCTTATCTCACCAATCTGCAACATCTGCTTCTGCCGCATTTCCACCTTGCCAACCCGGCTCAGACGAAATGCCTACATCTTCCCCTGAAGCGACTGTGCTGATTCCCAAATAATTGAGCATCCACATGCTTAGGAGGCGATAAACTGCCTGCCTTTTTCCTACCACCATTTTACACTGCTTAGAGAGCGTCGGAAAGCAGCTGTGTCAGAAAGGCCCCTTTGCTCTCAGCCATGCCCTCCATTGCTCTCGAGGTGGAAGGCACAAGGCACTGGTTCTGGATCCACCCCTCAATGGGAGACAAACCACATCTTGTCCTGTCTCCAGCTCTTTAGGAAGTGGAGAAAAAACTCCCTTTCCACAGTGCTCTTACAGCGTCCTGGGAACATCTCATACAAAGGAGGCTGAACGCCGTTTCTTTTCAGCACTTCACTCGCCAGTCTGGGACAGCTGCATGCTGCACGTTTCCACATTGCCAACCCGGCTCAGGCGAAATGCCTACATCTTCCCCTTGAGCAATGGGGATGAGGCCCATAGGATTGTGGTTCCACGTGCTGAGGAGGAGAGAGACAGTAGGCTTTTAACTAACCACGAAGTGCAACGGTTCTGCGAGTGTAACAAAGCACCAATGGCAGAAACACCCCTTTACTCTCAGCCGCGCCCTCCATTGCTGTAGAGGTGGAAGGCACAAAGCACTGCCTCCATCCTTCAATGGGAGACAAGCCATAAACTGTCTTGCCTCCAGCTCTTTAGGAAGCTGAGAAAGAACTCGCTTTCCACAGTGCTGTTACAGCATACGAGGAAATGCTCATACAGAGGCAGCTCAAACGCCATTTCTTTCCAGTGCTTAATTTGCCGCTTTAGGACTTCCGCTCCTGCCACAGTTCCACCTTGCCAACCAGGCTCAGACGAAATGCCTACATCTTCCCCTTAAGCAACGGGGGCGAAGCCCACATGATTGTGCTGCCACATGCTTTGCAGGAGCAGACAATAGGCTTTTTACAAACCGCCATTGTGCACTGTGTTAAAGAGTGTCAGAATGCACCTATGTCAGAAGGGGTCCTTTGCTCTCAGCCATGCCCTCCATTGTCTAGAGTTTGAAGGCACAAAGCACTGCCTCCATCCTTCAATTGGAGACAAGCCATAAACTGTCTTGCCTCCAGTTCTTTAGGAAGCTGACAAACAACTCGCTTTCCACAGTCCTTTTACAGCAGACCGGGGAACTTCTCATACAAAGGCAGCTTAAATGACATTTCTTCCCAGCCCTTAACTCGCAGCTTTAGTACTCCTGCTTCTGCCGCAATTCCACCTTGCCAACCCGGCTCAGACGAAATGCCTACATCTTCCCCTGAAGCAACTGGGCTGAGTCCCCAATGATTGAGCGTCCACGTGCTTAGGAGGCGATAGACTGCACGCCTTTTTCCAACTACCAATGTACACTGCTGGAGAGAGTGTCGGAAAGCAGCTATGTCAGAAAGACCCCTTTGCTCTCAGCCGTGCCCTTCATTGCTCTAGACGTGGAATGCACAAGGCACTGGCTCCCCCCCTCAAGGGGCGACAAGCCACAGACCATCTTCCTTCCATCTCTTTAGGAAGCTGAGCAAGAACTCGCTTTCAACAGTGCTCTTTCTGTGTCCTGGCAACATCTCATACAAAGGCAGCTGATATGCCATTTCTTTTCAGCGCTTAACTCGCAGATTTGGAACTTCTGCTCCTGCCACATTTCCACCTTGCCAACCCGGCTCAGACGAAATGTCTACATCTTCCCCTTCAGCAACTGGGACGAGGCCCAGATGACTGTGCTTCCGCATGCTTAGCAGGAGCAGACAATAGGCTTTTTCAAACCGCCATTGTGCACTGGGTCAGAGAGTGTCAGAATGCACCTATGTCAGAAAGGGCCCTTTGCTCTCAGCCGTGCCCTCCATTGCTCTAGAGGTGGAAGGCACAAAGCACTGCCTCCATCCTTCAATTGGAGACAAGCCAGCAACTGTCCTGCTTCCAGCTATTGAGGAAGCTGGGAAAGCACTCGCATTCCACAGTGCTCTTACAGCGTCCTGGGAACGTCTCATACAAAGGCAGCTGAACACCGTGTCTTTTCAGCCCTTAACTCACCAATCTGCAACATCTGCTTCTGCTGCATTTCCACCTTGCCAACCCGGCTCAGACGAAATGCCTACATCTTCCCCTGAAGCGACTGTGCTGATTCCCAAATGATTGAGCATCCACATGCTTAGGAGGCGATAAACTGCATGCCTTTTTCCAAACACCATTTTACACTGCTTAGAGAGCTTCGGAAAGCAGCTATGTCAGAAAGGCCCCTTTGCTCTCAGCCATGCCCTCCATTGCTCTCGAGGTGGAAGGCACAAGGCACTGGTTCTGGATCCACCCCTCAATGGGAGACAAACCACATCTTGGCCTGCATCCAGCTCTTTAGGAAGTTCAGAAAAAACTCACTTTCCATAGTGCTCTTACAGCGTCCTGGGAAAATCTCATACAAACGAGGCTGAACGCCGTTTCTTTTCAGCACTTCTCTCGCCAGTCTGGGACATCTGCATCCTGCAAGTTTCCACCTTGCCAACCCGGCTCAGACGAAATGCCTACAACTTCCCCTTGAGCAAAGGGGATGAGGCCCATAGGATTGTGGTTGCACATGCTGAGGAGGAGAGAGACAGTAGGCTTTTAACTAACCACGAAGTGCAATGGTTGGGAGAGTGCCAGAAAGCACCAATGGCAGTAACACCCCTTTACTCTCACCCGCGCCCTCCATTGCTGTAGAGGTGGAAGGCACAAAGCACTGCCTCCATCCTTCAATGGGAGACAAGCCATAAACTGTCTTGCCTCCAGCTCTTTAGGAAGCTGAGAAAGAACTCGCTTTCCACAGTCCTGTTACAGCAGACCGGGGAACTTCTCATACAAAGGCAGCTCAAATGGCATTTCTTCCCAGCCCTTAACTCGCAGCTTTAGTACTCCTGCTTCTGCCGCAATTCCACCTTGCCAACCCGGCTCAGACGAAATGCCTACATCTTCCCCTTGAGCAATGGGGATGAGGCCCATAGGATTGTGGTTCCACATGCTGAGGAGGAGAGAGACAATAGGCTTTTACCTAACCACGAAGTGCAACGCTTGGGAGAGTGTCAGAAAGCACCAATGGCAGAAAGGCCCCTTTACTATCAGCCGCGCCCTCCATTGCTGTAGAGGTGGAAGGCACAAAGCACTGCCTCCATCCTCCAATTGGAGACAAGCCATAAACTGTCTTGCCTCCAGCTCTTTAGGAAGCTGACAAACAACTCTCTTTCCACAGTCCTGTTACAGCAGACCGGGGAACTTCTCATACAAAGGCAGCTCAAATGGCATTTCTTCCCAGCCCTTAACTCGCAGCTTTAGGACTCCTGCTTCTCCCGCAATTCAACCTTGCCAACCCGGTTCAGACGAAATGCCCACATCTTCCCCTGAAGCAACTGGGCTGAGTCCCAAATGATTGAGCGTCCACGTGCTTAGGTGGCGATAGACTGCACGCCTTTTTCCAACCACCATTGTGCACTGCTGGAGAGAGTGTCGGAAAGCAGCTATGTCAGAAAGACCCCTTTGCTCTCAGCCGTGCCCTTCATTGCTCTAGACGTGGAATGCACAATGCACTGGCTCCCCCCCTCAAGGGGCGACAAGCCACAGACCATCTTCCTTCCATCTCTTTAGGAAGCTGAGCAAGAACTCGCTTTCAACAGTGCTCTTTCTGTGTCCTGGCAACATCTCATACAAAGGCAGCTGATATGCCATTTCTTTTCAGCGCTTAACTCGCAGATTTGGATCTTCTGCTACTGCCACATTTCCAGGTTGCCAACCCGGCTCAGACATAATGTCTACATCTTCCCCTTCAGCAACGGGGACGTGGCAAAGATGATTGTGCTTCCGCATGCTTAGCAGGAGCAGACAATAGGCTTTTTAAAAACTGCCATTGTGCACTGGGTCAGAGAGTGTCAGAATGCACCTATGTCAGAAAGGGCCCTTTGCTCTCAGCCGTGTTCTCCATTGCTGTAGAGGTGGAGGGCACAAAGCACTGCCTCCATCCTTCAATTGGAGACAAGCCAGCAACTGTCCTGCTTCCAGCTCTTTAGGAAGCTGGGAAAGCACTCGCATTCCACAGTGCTCTTACAGCGTCCTGGGAACGTCTCATACAAAGGCAGCTGAACACCGTGTCTTTTCAGCCCTTAACTCACCAATCTGCAACATCTGCTTCTGCCGCATTTCCACCTTGCCAACCCGGCTCAGTCGAAATGCCTACATCTTCCCCTGAAGCGACTATGCTGATTCCCAAATGATTGAGCATCCACATGCTTAGGAGGCGATAAACTGCATGCATTTTTCCAACCACCATTTTACACTGCTTAGAGAGCGTCGGAAAGCAGCTATGTCAGAAAGGCCCCTGTGCTCTCAGCCATGGCCTCCATTGCTCTCGAGGTGGAAGGTACAAGGCACTGGTTCTGGATCCACCCCTCAATGGGAGACAAAATACATCTTGGCCTGTGTCCAGCTCTTTAGGAAGTGGAGAAAAAACTCCCTTTCCACAGTGCTCTTACAGCGTCCTGGGAACATCTCATAAAAAGGAGGCTGAACGCCGTTTCTTTTCAGCACTTCACTCCCCAGTCTGGGACATCTGCATTCTGCACGTTTCCACCTTGCCAACCAGGCTCAGACGAAATGCCTACATCTTCCCCTTGAACAATGGGGATGAGGCCCATAGGATTGTGGTTCCACATGCTGAGGAGGAGAGAGACAATAGGGTTTTAAGTAACCACGAAGTGCAACGGTTGGGAGAGTGTTAGAAAGCACCAATGGCAGAAAGACCCCTTTACTCTCAGCCGTGCCCTCCATTGCTGTAGAGGTGGAAGGCACAAAGCACTGCCTCCATCCTTCAATGGGAGACAAGCCATAAACTGTCTTGCCTCCAGCTCTTTAGGAATCTGGGAAAGAACTCGCTTTCCACAGTGCCGTTACAGCATACGAGGAGACTCTCATACAGAGGCAGCTCAAACGCCATTTCTTCCCGGTGCTTAACTGGCCGCTTTAGGACTTCCGCCTCTGCCACAGTTCCACCTTGCCACCCCGGCTCAGACGAAATGCCTACATCTTCCCCTTAAGCAACGGGGGCGAAGCCCACATGATTGTGCTGCCACATGCTTCGCAGGACAGACAATAGGCTTTTTACAAACCGCCATTGTGCACTGTGTCAGAGATTGTCAAAATGCACCTGTGTCAGAAAGGGCCCTTTGCTCTCAGCCGTGCCCTCCATTGCTCTAGAGGTGGAAGGCACAAAGCGCTGCCTCCATCCTTCAATGGGAGACAAGCCATAAACTGTCTTGCCTCCAGCTGTTTTTGAAGCTGACAAACAACTCTCTTTCCACAGTCCTGTTACAGCAGACCGGGGAAATTCTCATACAAAGGCAGCTCAAATGCCATTTCTTCCCAGCCCTTAACTCTCAGCTTTAGGACTCCTGCTTCTGTCGCAATTTCACCTTGCCAACCCGGCTCAGACCAAATGCCTACATCTTCCCCTGAAGCAACTGGGCTGAGTCCCAAATGATTGAGCGTCCACGTGCTTAGGAGGCGATAGACTGCACTCCACTTTCCAGCCACCATTGTGCACTGCTGGAGAGAGTGTCGGAAAGCAGCTATGTCAGGAAGACCCCTTTGCTCTCACCTGTGCCCTTCATTGCTCTAGACGTGGAATGCACAATGCACTGGCTCCCCCACTCAAGGGGCGACAAGCCACAGACCATCTTCCTTCCATCTCTTTAGGAAGCTGAGCAAGAACTCGCTTTCAACAGTGCTCTTTCTGTGTCCTGGCAACATCTCATACAAAGGCAGCTGATATGCCTTTTCTTTTCAGCGCTTAACTCGCAGATTTGGAACTTCTGCTGATTCCCAAATGATTGAGCACCCACATGCTTAGGAGGCGATAAACTGCATGCCTTTTTCCAACCACCATTTGACACTGCTTAGAGAGCGTCGGAAAGCAGCTATGTCAGAAAGGCCCCTTTGCTCTCAGCCATGCCCTCCATTGCTCTCGAGGTGGAAGGCACAAGGCACTGGTTCTGGATCCACCCCTCAATGGGAGACAAACCGCATCTTGGCCTGCTTCCAGCTCTTTAGGAATTGGAGAAAAATCTCCCTTTCCACAGTGCTCTCACAGCGTCCTGGGAACATCTCATACAAAGGAGGCTGAACGCCATTTCTTTTCAGCACTTCACTCGCCAGTCTGGGACATCTGCATCCTGCATGTTTCCACCTTGCCAACACGGCTCAGACGAAATGCCTACATCTTCCCCTTGAGCAATGGGGATGAGGCCCATAGGATTGTGGTTCCACATGCTGAGGAGGAAGAGACAATAGGCTTTTAACTAACCACGAAGTGCAATGGTTGGGAGAGTGCCAGAAAGCACCAATGGCAGTAACACCCCTTTACTCTCAGCCACGCCCTCCATTGCTGTAGAGGTGGAAGGCACAAAGCACTGCCTCCATCCTTCAATGGGAGACAAGCCATAAACTGTCTTGCCTCCAGCTCTTTAGGAAGCTGAGAAAGAACTCGCTTTCCACAGTGCTGTTACAGCATACGAGGAAACTCTCATGCAGAGGCAGCTCAAACGCCATTTCTTCCCAGTGCTTATCTGGCCGCTTTAGGACTTCCGCTTCTGCCAAAGTTCCACCTTGCCAAGCCGGCTCAGACGAAATGCCTACATCTTCCCCTTAAGCAACCGGGGCGAAGCCCACATGATTGTGCTGCCACATGCTTAGCAGGAGCAGACAATAGGCTTTTTACAAACCGCCATTGTGCACTGGGTCAGAGAGTGTCAGAATGCACCTATGTCAGAAAGGGCCCTTTGCTCTCAGCCGTGCCCTCCATTGCTTTAGAGGTGGAAGGCACATGGCACTGCCTCCATCCTTCAATTGGAGACAAGCCATAAACTGTCTTTCCTCCAGCTCTTTAGGAAGCTGACAAACAACTCGCTTTCCACAGTCCTGTTACAGCAGACCGGGGAAATTCTCATACAAAGGCAGCTCAAATGCCATTTCTTCCCAGCCCTTAACTCGCAGCTGTAGGACTCCTTCTTCTGCCGCAATTCCACCTTGCCATCCAGACTCAGACGAAATGCCTACATCTTCCCCTGAAGCAACTGGGCTGAGTCCCAAATGATTGAGCGTCCACGTGCTTAGGAGGCGATAGACTGCACGCCATTTTCCAACCACCATTGTGCACTGCTGGAGAGAGTGTCGGAAAGCAGATATGTCAGAAAGACCCCTTTGCTCTCAGCCGTGCCCTTCATTGCTCTAGACGTGGAATGCACAATGCACTGGCTCCCCCCTCAAGGGGCGACAAGCCACAGACCATCTTCCTTCCATCTCTTTAGGAAGCTGAGCAAGAACTCGCTTTCAACAGTGCTCTTTCTGTGTCCTGGCAACATCGCATACAAAGGCAGCTGATATGCCATTTCTTTTCAGCGCTTAACTCGCAGATTTGGAACTTCTGCTCCTGCCACATTTCCACCTGGCCAATCCGGCTCAGACGAAATGTCTACATCTTCCCCTTCAGCAACGGGGACGAGGCCCACATGACTGTGCTTCCGCATGCTTAGCAGGAGCAGACAATAGGCTTTTTACAAACCGCCATTGTGCACTGCGTCAGAGAGTGTCAGAATGCACCTATCTCAGAAAGGGCCCTTTGCTCTCAGCCGTGCCCTCCATTGCTCTAGAGGTGGAAGGCACAAAGCACTGCCTCCCTCCTTCAATTGGAGACAAGCCAGCAACTGGCCTGCTTCCAGCTCTTTAGGAAGCTGGGAAAGCACTCGCATTCCACAGTGCTCTTACAGCGTCCTGGGAACGTCTCATACAAAGGCAGCTGAACACCGTGTCTTTTCAGCCCTTAACTCACCAATCTGCAACATCTGCTTCTGCCGCATTTCCACCTTGCCAACCCGGCTCAGAAGAAATGCCTACATCTTTCCCTGAAGCGACTGTGCTGATTCCCAAATGATTGAGCATCCACATGCTTAGGAGGCGATAAACTGCATGCCTTTTTCCAACCACCATTTTACACTGCTTAGAGAGCGTCGGAAAGCAGCTGTGTCAGAAAGGCCCCTTTGCTCTCAACCAGGCCCTCCATTGCTCTCGAGGTGGAAGGCACAAGACACTGGTTCTGGATCCACCCCTCAATGGGAGACAAACCACATCTTGTCCTGCTTCCAGCTCTTTAGGAATTGGAGAAAAATCTCCCTTTCCACAGTGCTCTTACAGCGTCCTGGGAACATGTCATACAAAGGAGGCTGAACGCCGTTTCTTTTCAGCACTTCACTCGCCAGCCTGGGACATCTGCATCCTGCACGTTTCCACCTTGCCAACCCGGCTCAGACGAAATGCCTACATCTTCCCCTTGAGCAATGGGGATGAGGCCCATAGGATTGTGGTTCCACATGCTGAGGAGGAGAGAGGCAATAGGCTTTTAACTAACCACGAAGTGCAACGGTTGGGAGAGTGTCAGAAGGCACCAATGGCAGAAACACCCCTTTACTCTCCGCCGCGCCCTCCATTGCTGTAGAGGTGGAAGGCACAAAGCACTGCCTCCATCCTTCAATGTGAGACAAGCCATAAACTGTCTTGCCTCCTGCTCTTTAGGAAGCTGGGAAAGAACTCGCTATACACAGTGCTGTTACAGCATACGAGGAAACTCTCATACAGAGGCAGCTCAAACGCCATTTCTTCCCAGTGCTTAACTGGCCGCTTTAGGACTTCCGCTTCTGCCACAGTTCCACCTTGCCAACCCGGCTCAGACGAAATTCCTACATCTTCACCTTCAGCACAGGCGGGGAAGCCCACATGATTGTGCTGCCACATGCTTAACAGGAGCAAACAATAGGCTTTTTACAAACCGCCATTGTGCACTGGGTCAGAGAGTGTCAGAATGCACCTATGTCAGAAAGGGCCCTTTGCTCTCAGCCGTGCCCTCCATTGCTCTAGAGGTGGAAGGCACAAAGCAGTGCCTCCATCCTTCAATTGGAGACAAGCCAGCAACTGTCTTGCCTCCAGCTCTTTAGGAAGCTGACAAACAACTCGCTTTCCACAGACCTCTTACAGCAGACCGGGGAACTTCTCATAAAAAGGCAGCTCAAATGGCATTTCTTCCCAGTCCTTAAATCGCAGCTTTAGGACTCCTGCTTCTGCCGCAATTCCACCTTGCCAACCCGGCTCAGACGAAATGCCTACATCTTCCCCTGAAGCAACTGGGCTGAGTCCCAAATGATTGAGCGTCCACGTGCTTAGGAGGCGATAGACTGCACGCCATTTTCCAACCACCATTGTGCACTGCTGGAGAGAGTGTCGGAAAGCAGGTATGTCAGAAAGACCCCTTTGCTCTCAGCCGTGCCCTTCATTGCTCTAGACGTGGAATGCACAATGCACTGGCTCACCCCCTAAGGGGCGACAAGCCACAGACCAACTTCCTTCCATCTCTTTAGGAAGCTGAGCAAGAACTCGCTTTCAACAGTGCTCTTTCTGTGTCCTGGCAACATCTCATACAAGGGCAGGTGATATGCCATTTCTTTTCAGCGCTTAACTCGCAGATTTGGAACTTCTGCTCCTGCCACATTTGAAGGTTGCCAACCCGGCTCAGACGAAATGTCTACATCTTCGCCTTCAGCAACGGGGACGAGGCCCAGATGACTGTGCTTCCGCATGCTTAGCAGGAGCAGACAATAGGCTTTTTACAAACCGCCATTGTGCACTGCGTCAGAGAGTGTCAGAATGCACCTATGTCAGAAAGGGCCCTTTGCTCTCAGCCGTGCCCTCCATTGCTCTAGAGGTGGAAGGCACTAAGCACTGCCTCCATCCTTCAATTGGAGACAAGCCAGCAACTGGCCTGCTTCCAGCTCTTTAGGAAGCTGGGAAAGCACTCGCATTCCACAGTGCTCTTACAGCGTCCTGGGAACGTCTCATACAAAGGCAGCTGAACACCGTGTCTTTTCAGCCCTTAACTCACCAACCTGCAACATCTGCTTCTGCTGCATTTCCACCTTGCCAACCCGGCTCAGACGAAATGCCTACATCTTCCCCTGAAGCGACTGTGCTGATTCCCAAATGATTGAGCATCCACGTGCTTAAGAGGCGATAAACTGCATGCCTTTTTCCAACCACCATTTTACACTGCTTAGAAAGCGTCGGAAAGCAGCTATGTCAGAAAGGCGCCTTTGCTCTCAGCCATGCCCTCCATTGCTCTCGAGGTGGAAGGCACAAGGCACTGGTTCTGGATCCACCCCTCAATGGGAGACAAACCACATCTTGGCCTGCTTCCAGCTCTTTAGGAATTGGAGAAAATTCTCCCTTTCCACAGTGCTCTTACAGCGTCCTGGGAACATCTCATACAAAGGAGGCTGAACGCCGTTTCTCTTCAGCACTTCACTCCCCAGTCTGGGACATCTGCATCCTGCACGTTTCCACCTTGCAAACCCGGCTCAGACGAAATGCCTACATCTTCCCCTTGAGCAATGGGGATGAGGCCCATAGGATTCTGGTTACACATGCTGAGGAGGAGAGAGACAATAGGCTTTTAACTAACCACGAACTGCAACGCTTGGGAGAGTGTCAGAAAGCACCAATGGCAGAAAGGCCCCTTTACTATCAGCCGCGCCCTCCATTCCTGTAGAGGTGGAAGGCACAAAGCACTGCCTCCATCCTCCAATTGGAGACAAGCCATAAACTGTCTTGCCTCCAGCTCTTTAGGAAGCTGACAAACAACTCGCTTTCCACAGTCCTGTTACAGCAGACCGGTTAAATTCTCATACAAAGGCTGCTCAAATGGCATTTCTTCCCAGCCATTAACTCGCAGCTTAGGACTCCTGCTTCTGCCGCAATTCCACCTTGCCAACCCGGCTCAGACGAAATGCCTACATCTTCCCCTGAAGCAACTGGGCTGAGTCCCAAATGATTGAGCGTCCACGTGCTTAGGAGGCGATAGACTGCACGCCTTTTTCCAACCACCATTGTGCACTGCTGGAGAGAGTGTCGGAAAGCAGTTATGTCAGAAAGACCCCTTTGCTCTCAGCCCTGCCCTTCATTGCTCTAGGCGTGGAATGCACAAGGCACTGGCTCCCCCCCTCAGGGGGCGACAAGCCACAGACCATCTTCCTTCCATCTCTTTAGGAAGCTGAGCAAGAACTCGCTTTCAACAGTGCTCTTTCTGTGTCCTGGCAACATCTCATACAAAGGCAGCTGATATGCCATTTCTTTTCAGCGCTTAACTCGCAGATTTGGAACTTCTGCTCCTGCCACATTTCCACCTTGTCCACCCGGCTCAGACGAAATGTCTACATCTTCCCCTTCAGCAACGGGGATGATGCACAGATGACTGTGCTTCCGCATGCTTAGCAGGAGCAGACAATAGGCTTTTTACAAACCGCCATTGTGCACTGGGTCAGAGAGTGTCATAATGCACCTATGTCAGAAAGGACCCTTTGCTCTCAGCCGTGCCCTCCATTGCTCTAGAGGTGGAAGGCACAAAGCACTGCCTCCATCCTTCAATTGGAGACAAGCCAGCAACTCTCCTGCTTCAAGCTCTTTAGGAAGCTGGGAAAGCACTCGCATTCCACAGTGCTCTTACAGCCTCCTGGGAACGTCTCCTACAAAGGCAGCTGAACACCGTGTCTTTTCAGCCCTTAACTCACCAATCTGCAACATCTGCTTCTGCCGCATTTCCACCTTGCCAACCCGGCTCAGACGAAATGCCTACATCTTCCCCTGAAGCGACTGTGCTGATTCCCAAATGATTGAGCATCCACATGCTTAGGAGGCGATAAACTGCATGCCTTTTTCCAACCACCATTTGACACTGCTTTGAGAGCGTCGGAAAGCAGCTATGTCAGAAAGGCCCCTTTGCTCTCAGCCATGCCCTCCATTGCTCTCGAGGTGGAAGGCACAAGGCACTGGTTCTGGATCCACCCCTCAATGGGAGACAAACCACATCTTGGCCTGCTTCCAGCTCTTTAGGAAGTGGAGAAAAAACTCCCTTTCCACAGTGCTCTTACAGCGTCCTGGGAACATCTCATACAAAGGAGGCTGAACGCCGTTTCTTTTCAGCACTTCACTCGCCAGTCTGGGACATCTGCATCCTGCACGTTTCCACCTTGCCAACCCGTATCAGACGAAATGCCTACGTCTTCCCTTTGAGCAATGGGGATGAGGCACATAGGATTGTGGTTCCACATGCTGAGGAGGAGAGAGACAATAGGGTTTTAACTAACCACGAAGTGCAACGGTTGGGAGAGTGTCAGAAAGCACCAATGGCAGAAAGGCCCCTTTACTATCAGCCGCGCCCTCCATTGCTGTAGAGGTGGAAGGCACAAAGCACTGCCTCCATAATTCAATGGGAGACAAGCCATAAACTGTCTTGCCTCCAGCTCTTTAGGAAGCTGGGAAAGAACTCGCTTTCCACAGTGCTGTTACAGCATACGAGGTAACTCTCCTACAGAGGCAGCTCAAACGCCATTTCTTCCCAGTGCTTAACTGGCCTCTTTAGGACTTCCGCTTCTGCCACAGTTCCACCTTGCCAACCCGGCTCAGACGAAATGCCTACATCTTCCCCTTAAGCAACGGCGGTGAAGCCCACATGATTGTGCTGCCACATGCTTTCCCGGAGTAGACAATAGGCTTTTTACAAACCGCCATTGTGCACTGGGTCAAAGAGTGTCAGAATGCACCTATGTCAGAAGGGGTCCTTTGCTCGCAGCCATGCCCTCCATTGCTCTAGAGGGGGGAGGCACAAAGCACTGCCTCCATCCTCCAATTGGAGACAAGCCATAAACTGTCTTGCCTCCAGCTCTTTAGGAAGCTGACAAACAACTCGCTTTCCACAGTCCTGTTACAGCAGACCGGTTAAATTCTCATACAAAGGCTGCTCAAATGGCATTTCTTCCCAGCCATTAACTCTCAGCTTAGGACTCCTGCTTCTGCCGCAATTCCACCTTGCCAACCCGGCTCAGACGAAATGCCTACATCTTCCCCTGAAGCAACTGGGCTGAGTCCCAAATGATTGAGCGTCCACGTGCTTAGGAGGCGATAGACTGCACGCCTTTTTCCAACCACCATTGTGCACTGCTGGAGAGAGTGTCGGAAAGCAGTTATGTCAGAAAGACCCCTTTGCTCTCAGCCCTGCCCTTCATTGCTCTAGGCGTGGAATGCACAAGGCACTGGCTCCCCCCCTCAGGGGGCGACAAGCCACAGACCATCTTCCTTCCATCTCTTTAGGAAGCTGAGCAAGAACTCGCTTTCAACAGTGCTCTTTCTGTGTCCTGGCAACATCTCATACAAAGGCAGCTGATATGCCATTTCTTTTCAGCGCTTAACTCGCAGATTTGGAACTTCTGCTCCTGCCACATTTCCACCTTGTCCACCCGGCTCAGACGAAATGTCTACATCTTCCCCTTCAGCAACGGGGATGATGCACAGATGACTGTGCTTCCGCATGCTTAGCAGGAGCAGACAATAGGCTTTTTACAAACCGCCATTGTGCACTGGGTCAGAGAGTGTCAGAATGCACCTATGTCAGAAAGGGCCCTTTGCTCTCAGCCGTGCCCTCCATTGCTCTAGATGTGGAAGGCACAAAGCACTGCCTCCATCCTTCAATTGGAGACAAGCCAGCAACTGTCCTGCTTCAAGCTCTTTAGTAAGCTGGGAAAGCACTCGCATTCCACAGTGCTCTTGCAGCGTCCTGGGAACGTCTCATACAAAGGAAGGTGAACACCGTGTCTTTTCAGCCTTTAACTCACCAATCTGCAACATCTGCTTCTGCCACCTTTCCACCTTGCCAACCCGGCTCAGACGATATGCCTACATCTTTCCCTCAAGCGACTGCGCTGATTCCCAAATGATTGAGCATCCACATGCTTAGGAGGCGATAAACTGCATACCTTTTTCCAACCACCATTTGACACTGCTTAGAGAGCGTCGGAAAGCAGCTATGTCAGGAAGGCCCCTTTGCTCTCAGCCATGCCCTCCATTGCTCTCGAGGTGGAAGGCACAAGGCACTGGTTCTGGATCCCCCCCTCAATGGGAAACAAACCACATCTTGGCCTGCTTCCAGCTCTTTAGGAAGTGGAGAAGAAACTCCCTTTCCACAGTGCTCTTACAGCGTCCTGGGACCATCTCATACAAAGGAGGCTGAACGCCGTTTCTTTTCAGCACTTCACTCCCCAGTCTGGGACATCTGCATCCTGCACGTTTCCACCTTGCCAACACGGCTCAGACGAAATGCCTACATCTTCCCCTTGAGCAAGGGGGATGAGGCCCATAGGATTGTGGTTCCACATGCTGAGGAGGAGAGAGACAATAGGCTTTTAACTAACCACGAAGTTCAACGGATGGGAGAGTGTCAGAAAGCACCAATGGCAGAAAGACCCCTTTACTCTCAGCCGCGCCCTCCATTGCTGTAGAGGCGGAAGGCACAAAGCACTGCCTCCATCCTTCAATGGGAGACAACTCATAAACTGTCTTGCCTGCAGATCTTTATGAAGCTGGGAAAGAACTCGCTATCCACAGCGCAGTTACAGCGTACGAGGAAACACTCATACAGAGGCAGCTCAAACGTCATTTCTACCCAGTGCTTAACAGTCCGCTTTAGGACTTCCGCTTCTGCCACAGTTCCACCTTGCCAACCCGGCTCAGACGAAATGCCTACATCTTCCCCTTAAGCAACGGGGGCGAAGCCCACATGATTGTGCTGCCACATGCTTACCAGGAGCAGACAATAGGCTTTTTACAAACCGCCATTGTGCACTGGGTCAGACAGTGTCAGAATGCACCTATATCAGAAAGGGCCCTTTGCTCTCAGCCGTGCCCTCCGTTGCTCTAGAGGTGGAAGGCACAAAGCACTGCCTCTATCCTTCAATGGGAGACAAGCCATAAACTGTCTTGCCTCCAGCTCTTTAGGAAGCTGACAAACAACTCGCTTTCCACAGTCCTGTTACAGCAGACCGGGGAAATTCTCATACAAAGGCAGCTCAAATGGCATTTCTTCCCAGCCCTTAACTCGCAGCTTTAGGACTCCTGCTTCTGTCGCAATTTCACCTTGCCAACCCGGCTCAGACCAAATGCCTACATCTTCCCCTGAAGCAACTGGGCTGAGTCCCAAATGATTGAGCGTCCACGTGCTTAGGAGGCGATAGACTGCACTCCACTTTCCAGCCAATATTGTGCACTGCTGGAGAGAGTGTCGGAAAGCAGCTATGTCAGGAAGACCCCTTTGCTCTCACCTGTGCCCTTCATTGCTCTAGACGTGGAATGCACAATGCACTGGCTCCCCCCCTCAAGGGGCGACAAGCCACAGACCATCTTCCTTCCATCTCTTTAGGAAGCTGAGCAAGAACTCGCTTTCAACAGTGCTCTTTCTGTGTCCTGGCAACATCTCATACACAGGCAGCTGATATGCCATTTCTTTTCAGCGCTTAACTCGCAGATTTGGAACTTCTGCTGATTCCCAAATGATTGAGCACCCACATGCTTAGGAGGCGATAAACTGCATGCCTTTTTCCAACCACCATTTTACACTGCTTAGAGAGCGTCGGAAAGCAGCTATGTCAGAAAGGCCCCTTTGCTCTCAGCCATGCCCTCCATTGCTCTCTAGGTGGAAGGCACAAGGCAGTGGTAATGGATCCACCGCTAAATGGGAGACAAACCACATCTTGTCCTGCTTCCAGCTCTTTAGGAATTGGAGAAAAATCTCCCTTTCCACAGTGCTCTCACAGCGTCCTGGGAACATCTCATACAAAGGAGGATGAACGCCATTTCTTTTCAGCACTTCACTAGCCAGTCTGGGACATCTGCATCCTGCATGTTTCCACCTTGCCAACCCGGCTCAGACGAAATGCCTACATCTTCCCCTTGAGCAATGGGGATGAGGCCCATAGGATTGTGGTTCCACATGCTGAGGAGGAAGAGACAATAGGCTTTTAACTAACCACGAAGTGCAATGGTTGGGAGAGTGTCAGAAAGCACCAACGGCAGAAAGACCACTTTACTCTCAGCCGCGCCCTCCATTGCTGTAGAGGTGAAAGGCACAAAGCACTGCCTCCATCCTTCAAAGGGAGACAAGCCATAAACTGTCTTGCCTCCAGCTCTTTAGGAAGCTGAGAAAGAACTCGCTTTCCACAGTGCTGTTACAGCATACGAGGAAAGTCTCATGCAGAGGCAGCTCAAACGCCATTTCTTCCCCGTGCTTATCTGGCCACTTTAGGACTTCCGCTTCTGCCAAAGTTCCACCTTGCCAACCCGGCTCAGACGAAATGCCTACATCTTCCCCTTAAGCAACGGGGGCGAAGCCCACATGATTGTGCTGCCACATGCTTAGCAGGAGCAGACAATAGTCTTTTTACAAACCGCCATTGTGCACTGGGTCAGAGAGTGTCAGAATGCACCTATGTCAGAAAGGGCCCTTTGCTCTCAGCCGTGCCCTCCATTGCTCTAGTGGTGGAAGGCACAAAGCACTGCCTCCATCCTTCAATTGGAGACAAGCCAGCAACTGTCCTGCTTCCAGCTCTTTAGGAAGCTGGGAAAGCACTCGCATTCCGCTGTGCTCTTACAGCCTCCTGGGAACGTCTCCTACAAAGGCAGCTGAACACCGTGTCTTTTCAGCCCTTAACTCACCAATCTGCAACATCTGCTTCTGCCGCAATCCACCTTGCCAACCCGGCTCAGACGAAATGCCTACATCTTCCCCTGAAGCGACAGTGCTGATTCCCAAATGATTGAGCATCCACATGCTTAGGAGGCGATAAACTGCATGCCTTTTTCCAACCACCATTTTACACTGCTTAGAGAGCGTCAGAAAGCAGCTATGTCAGAAAGGCCCCTTTGCTCTCAGCCATGCCCTCCATTGCTCTCGAGGTGGAAGGCACAAGGCACTGGTTCTGCATCCACCCCTCAATGGTAGACAAACCACATCTTTGCCTGCTTCCAGCTCTTTAGGAAGTGGAGAAAAAACTCCCTTTCCACAGAACTCTTACAGCGTCCTGGGAACATCTCATACAAAGGAGGCTGAACGCCGTTTCTTTTCAGCACTTCACTCGCCAGTCTGGGACATCTGCATCCTGCACGTTTCCACCTTGCCAACCCGTATCAGACGAAATGCCTACGTCTTCCCCTTGAGCAATGGGGATGAGGCCCATAGGATTGTGGTTCCACATGCTGAGGAGGAGAGAGACAATAGGCTTTTAACTAACCACGAAGTGCAACGGTTGGGAGAGTGTCAGAAAGAACCAATGTCAGAAAGGCCCCTTTACTATCAGCCGCACCCTCCATTGCTGTAGAGGCGGAAGGCACAAAGCACTGCCTCCATAATTCAATGGGAGACAAGCCATAAACAGTCTAGCCTCCAGCTCTTTAGGAAGCTGGGAAAGAACTCGCTTTCCACAGTGCTGTTACAGCATACGAGGAAACTCTCATACAGAGGCAGCTCAAACGCCATTTCTTCCCATTGCTTAACTGGCCTCTTTAGGACTTCCGCTTCTGCCACAGTTCCACCTTGCCAACCCGGCTCAGACGAAATGCCTACATCTTCCCCTTAAGCAACCAGGGTGAATCCCACATGATTGTGCTGCCACATGCTTAGCAGGAGCAGACAATAGGCTTTTTACAAACCGCCATTGTGCACTGGGTCAAAGAGTGTCAGAATGCACCTATGTCAGAAGGGGTCCTTTGCTCTCAGCCATGCCCTCCATTGCTCTAGAGGTGGAAGGCACAAAGCACTGCCTCCATCCTCCAATTGGAGACAAGCCATAAACTGTCTTCCCTCCAGCTCTTTAGGAAGCTGACAAAAAACTTGCTTTCCACAGTCCTGTTACAGCAGACTGGGGAACTTCTCATACAAAGGCAGCTCAAATGGCATTTCTTCCCAGCCCTTAACTCGCAGTTTAGGACTCCTGATTCTGCCGCAATTCCACCTTGCCAACCCGGCTCAGACGAAATGCCTACATCTTTCCCTGAAGCAACTGGGCTGAGTCCCAAATGATTGAGCGTCCACGTGCTTAGCAGGCGATAGACTGCACGCCTTTTTCCAACCACCATTCTGCACTGCTGCAGAGAGTGTCGGAAAGCAGCTATGTCAGAAAGACCCCTTTGCTCTCAGCCGTGCCCTTCATTGCTCTAGACGTGGAATGCACAAGGCACTGGCTCCACCCCTCAAGGGGTGACAAGCCACAGACCATCTTCCTTACATCTCTTTAGGCAGCTGAGCAAGATCTCGCTTTCAACAGTGCTCTTTCTGTGTCCTGGCAACATCTCATACAAAGGCAGCTGATATGCCATTTCTTTTCAGCGCTTAACTCGCAGATTTGGAACTTCTGCTCCTGCCAAATTTCCACCTTGTCAACCCGGCTCAGACGAAATGTCTACATCTTCCCCTTCAGCAACGGGGACGAGGCCCAGATGACTGTGCTTCCGCATGCTTAGCAGGAGCAGACAATAGGCTTTTTACAAACCGCCATTGTGCACTGGGTCAGAGAGTGTCAGAATGCACCTATGTCAGAAAGGGCCCTTTGCTCTCAGCCGTGCCCTCCATTGCTCTAGAGGTGGAAGGCACAAAGCACTGCCTCCATCCTTCAATTGGAGACAAGCCAGCAACTGTCCTGCTTACAGCTCTTTAGGAAGCTGGGAAAGCACTCGCATTCCACAGTGCGCTTTCAGCGTCCTGGGAACGTCTCATACAAAGGCAGCTGAACACCGTGTCTTTTCAACCCTTAACTCACCAATCTGCAACATCTGCTTCTGCCGCATTTCCACCTTGCCAACCCGGCTCAGACGAAATGCCTACATCTTCCCCTGAAGCGACTGTGCTGATTCCCAAATGATTGAGCATCCACATGCTTAGGAGGCGATAAAGTGCATGCCTTTTTCCAACCCCCATTTTACACTGCTTAGAGAGCGTCGGAAAGCAGCTATGTCAGAAAGTCCCCTTTGCTCTCAGCCATGCCCTCCATTGCTCTCGAGGTGGCAGGCGCAACTCACTCGTTCTGGATCCACCCCTCAATGGGAGACAAACCACATCTTGGCCTGCTTCCAGCTCTTTTGGAAGTGGAAACGAAACTCCCTTTCCACAGTGCTCTTACAGCGTCCTGGGAACATCTCATACAAAGGAGGCTGAACGCCGTTTCTTTTCAGCACTTCACTCGCCAGTCTGGGACATCTGCATCCTGCACGTTTCCACCTTGCCAACCCGGCTCAGACGAAATGCCTACATCTTCCCCTTGAGCAATGGGGATGAGGCCCATAGGATTGTGGTTCCACATGCTGAGGAGGACAGAGACAATAGGCTTTTAACTAACCACGAAGTGCAACGGTTGGGAGAGTGTCAGAAAGCACCAATGGCAGAAAGACCCCTTTACTCTCAGCCGCACCCTCCATTGCTGTAGAGGTGGAAGGCACAAAGCACTGCCTCCATCCTTCAATGGGAGACAAGCCATAAACTGTCTTGCCTCCAGCTCTTTATGAAGCTGGGAAACAACTCGCTTTCCGCAGTGCTGTTACAGCATACGAGGAAACTCTCATACACAGGCAGCTCAAACGCCATTTCTTCCCAGGGCTTAACTAGCCTCTTTAGGACTTCCGCTTCTGCCAAATTTCCACCTTGCAAACCCGGCTCAGACGAAATGTCTACATCTTCCCCTTAAGCAACGGGGGCGAAGCCCACATGATTGTGCTGCCACATGCTTCGCAGGACAGACAATAGGCTTTTTACAAACCGCCATTGTGCACTGGGTCAGAGAGTGTCAAAATGCACCTGTGTCAGAAAGGGCCCTTTGCTCTCAGCCGTGCCCTCCATTGCTCTAGAGGTGGAAGGCACAAAGCGCTGCCTCCATCCTTCAATTCGAGACAAGCCATAAACTGTCTTGCCTCCAGCTGTTTTTGAAGGTGACAAACAACTCTCTTTCCACAGTCCTGTTACAGCAGACCGGGGAAGTTCTCATACAATGGCAGCTCCAATGGCATTTCTTCCCAGCCCTTAACTCGCGGCTTTAGTACTCCTGATACTGCCGCAATTCCACCTTGCCAACCCGGCTCAGACGAAATGCCTACATCTTCCCCTGAAGCAACTGGGCTGAGTCCCAAATGATTGAGCGTCCACGTGCTTAGGAGGCGATAGACTGCACGCCTTTTTCCAACCACCATTGTGCACTGCTGGAGAGAGTGTCGGAAAGCAGCTATGTCAGAAAGACCCCTTTGCTCTCAGCCGTGACCTTCATTGCTCTAGACGTGGAATGCACAATGCACTGGCTCCCCACTTGAGGGGCGACAAGCCACAGACCATCTTCCTTCCATCTCTTTAGGATGCTGAGCAAGAACTCGCTTTCAACAGTGCTCTTTCTGTGTCCTGGCAACATCTCATACAAAGGCAGCTGATATGCCATTTCTTTTCAGCGCTTAACTCGCAGATTTGGAACTTCTGCTCCTGCCACATTTCCAGGTTGCCAACCCGGCTCAGACGAAATGTCTACATCTTCCCCTTCAGCAACGGGGACGAGGAACAGATGACTGTGCTTCCGCATGCTTAGCAGGAGCAGACAATAGGCTATTTACAAACCGCCATTGTGCACTGGGTCAGAGAGTGTCAGAATGCACCTATGTCAGAAAGGGCCCTTTGCTCTCAGCCGTGCCCTCCATTGCTCTAGAGGTGGAAGGCACAAAGCACTGCCTCCATCCTTCAATTGGAGACAAGCCAGCAACTGGCCTGCTTCCAGCTCTTTAGGAAGCTGGGAAAGCACTCGCATTCCACAGTGCTCTTACAGCGTCCTGGGAACGTCTCATACAAAGGCAGCTGAACACCGTGTCTTTTACAGCCGTTCACTCACCAATCTGCAACATCTGCTTCTGCCGCATTTCCACCTTGCCAACCTGGCTCAGACGAAATGCCTACATCTTCCCCTGAAGCGACTGTGCTGATTCCCAAATGATTGAGCATCCACATGCTTAGGAGGCGATAAACTGCATGCCTTTTTCCAACCACCATTTTACACTGCTTAGATAGCGTCGGAAAGCAGCTATGTCAGAAAGGCCCCTTTGCTCTCAGCCATGCCCTCCATTGCTCTCGAGGTGGAAGGCACAAGGCACTGGTTCTGGATCCACCCCTCAATGGGAGACAGACCACATCTTGGCCTGCTTCCAGCTCTTTAGGAATTGGAGAAAAAACTCCCTTTCCACAGTGCTCTTACAGCGTCCGGGGAACATGTCATACAAAGGAGGCCGAACGCCGTTTCTTTTCAGCACTTCACTCGCCAGCCTGGGACATCTGCATCCTGCACGTTTCCACCTTGCCAACCCGGCTCAGACGAAATGCCTACATCTTCCCCTTGAGCAATGGGGATGAGGCCCATAGGATTGTGGTTCGAAATGCTGAGGAGGAGAGACACAATAGGCTTTTAACTAAGAACGAAGTGCAACGGTTGGGAGAGTGTCAGAAAGCACCAATGGCAGAAACACACCTTTACTCTCAGCCGCGCCCTCTATTGCTGTAGAGGTGGAAGGCACAAAGCACTGCCTCCATCCTTCAATGGGAGACACGCCATAAACTGTCTTGCCTCCAGCTCTTTAGGAAGCTGGGAAAGAACTCGCTTTCCACAGTGCTGTTACAGCATACGAGGAAACTGTCATACAGAGGCAGCTCAAACGCCATTTCTTCCCAGTGCTTAATTGGCCTCTTTAGGACTTCTGCTTCTGCCACAGTTCCACCTTGCCAACCCGGCTCAGACGAAATGCCTACATCTTCCCCTTAAGCAACGGGGGTGAAGTCCACATGATTGTGCTTCCACATGCTTTCCAGGAGTAGAAAATAGGCTTTTTACAAACCGCCATTGTGCACTGGGTCAAAGAGTGTCAGAATGCACCTATGTCAGAAGGGGTCCTTTGCTCTCAGCCATGCCCTCCATTGCTCTAGAGGTGGAAGGCACAAAGCACTGCCTCCATCCTCCAATTGGAGACAAGCCATAAACTGTCTTGCCTCCAGCTCTTTAGGAAGCTGACAAACAACTCGCTTTCCACAGTCCTGTTACAGCAGACCGGTTAAATTCTCAAACAAAGGCTGCTCAAATGGCATTTCTTCCCAGCCATTAACTCGCAGCTTAGGACTCCTGCTTCTGCCGCAATTCCACCTTGCCAACCCGGCTCAGACGAAATGCCTACATCTTCCCCTGAAGCAACTGGGCTGAGTCCCAAATGATTGAGCGTCCACGTGCTTAGGAGGCGATAGACTGCACGCCTTTTTCCAACCACCATTGTGCACTGCTGGAGAGAGTGTCGGAAAGCAGTTATGTCAGAAAGACCCCTTTGCTCTCAGCCCTGCCCTTCATTGCTCTAGGCGTGGAATGCACAAGGCACTGGCTCCCCCCCTCAGGGGGCGACAAGCCACAGACCATCTTCCATCCATCTCTTTAGGAAGCTGAGCAAGAACTCGCTTTCAACAGTGCTCTTTCTGTGTCCTGGCAACATCTCATACAAAGGCAGCTGATATGCCATTTCTTTTCAGCGCTTAACTCGCAGATTTGGAACTTCTGCTCCTGCCACATTTCCACCTTGTCAACCCGGCTCAGACGAAATGTCTACATCTTCCCCTTCAGCAACGGGGACGAGGCCCAGATGACTGTGCTTCCGCATGCTTAGCAGGAGCAGACAATAGGCATTTGACAAACCGCCCTTGTGCACTGCGTCAGAGAGTGTGAGAATGCACCTATGTCAGAAAGGGCCCTTTGCTCTCAGCCGTGCCCTCCATTGCTCTAGAGGTGGAAGGCACAAAGCACTGCATCCATCCTTCAATGGGAGACAAGCCATAAACTGTCTTGCCTCCAGCTCTTTAGGAAGCTGACAAAAAACTCGCTTTCCACAGTCCTGTTACAGCAGACTGGGGAACTTCTCATACAAAGGCAGCTCAAATGGCATTTCTTCCCAGCCCTTAACTCGCAGCTTAGGACTCCTGATTCTGCAGCAATTCCACCTTGCCAACCCGGCTCAGATGAAATGCCTACATCTTCCCCTGAAGCAACTGGGCTGAGTCCCAAATGATTGAGCGTCCACGTGCTTAGGAGGCGATAGACTGCACGCCTTTTCCCAACCAACAATCTGCACTGCTGGAGAGAGTGTCGGAAAGCAGCTATGTCAGAAAGACCCCTTTGCTCTCAGCCCTGCCCTTCATTGCTCTAGACGTGGAATGCACAATGCACTGGCTCGCCCCCTCAAGGGTGACAAGCCACAGACCATCTTCCTTCCATCTCTTTAGGAAGCTGAGCAAGAACTCGCTTTCAACAGTGCTCTTTCTGTGTCCTGGCAAAATCTCATACAAAGGCAGCTGATATGCCATTTCTTTTCAGCGCTTAACTCGCAGATTTGGAACTTCTGCTCCTGCCACATTTCCAGCTTGCCAACCCGCCTCAGACGAAATGTCTACATCTTCCCCTTCAGCAACGGGGACGAGGCCCAGATGACTGTGCTTCTGCATGCTTAGCAGGAGCAGACAATAGGCTTTTTACAAACCACCATTGTGCACTGGGTCAGAGAGTGTCAGAATGCACCTATGTCAGAAAGGGCCCTTTGCTCTCAGCCGTGCCCTCCATTGCTCTAGAGGTGGAAGGCACAAAGCACTGCCTCCATCCTTCAATTGGAGACAAGCCAGCAACTGGCCTGCTTCCAGCTCTTTAGGAAGCTGGGAAAGCACTCGCCTTCCACAGTGTTCTTGCAGGGTCCTGGGAACGTCTCATACAAAGGCAGCTGAACACCGTGTCTTTTGAGCCCTTAACTCACCAATCTGCAACATCTGCTTCTGCCGCATTTCCACCTTGCCAACCCGGCTCAGACGAAATGCCTACATCTTCCCCTGAAGCGACTGTGCTGATTCCCTAATGATTGAGCATCCACATGCTTAGGAGGCGATAAACTGCATGCCTTTTTCCAACCACCATTTTACACTGCTTAGATAGCGTCGGAAAGCAGCTATGTCAGAAAGGCCCCTTTGCTCTCAACCATGCCCTCCATTGCTCTCGAGGTGGAAGGCACAAGGCACTGGTTCTGGATCCACCCCTCAATGGGAGACAAGCCACATCTTGGCCTGCTTCCAGCTCTTTAGGAAGTGGAGAACAAACTCCCTTTCCACAGTGCTCTTACAGCGTCCGGGGAACATGTCATACAAAGGAGGCCGAACGCCGTTTCTTTTCAGCACTTCACTCGCCAGCCTGGGACATCTGCATCCTGCACGTTTCCACCTTGCCAACCCGGCTCAGACGAAATGCCTACATCTTCCCCTTCAGCAATGGGGATGAGGCCCATAGGATTGGGGTTCCACATGCTGAGGAGGAGAGAGACAATAGGCTTTTAACTAACCACGAAGTGCAATGGTTGGGAGAGTGTCAGAAAGCACCAAGGGCAGAAAAACCGCTTTACTCTCAGCCGCGCCATAAATTGCTGTAGAGGTGGAAGGGACAAAGCACTGCCTCCATCCTTCAATGGGAGACAAGCCATAAACAGTCTTGCCTCCAGCTCTTTAGGAAGCTGACAAACAACTCGCTTTCCACAGTCCTGTTACAGCAGACCGTTGAACTTCTCATACAAAGGCAGCTCAAATGGCATTTCTTCCCAGCCCTTAACTCGCAGCTTAGGACTCCTGCTTCTGCCGCAATTCCACCTTGCCAACCCGGCTCAGACGAAATGCCTACATCTTCCCCTGAAGCAACTGGGCTGAGTCCCAAATGATTGAGCGTCCACGTGCTTAGGAGGCGATAGACTGCACGCCTTTTTCCAACCACCATTTTGCACTGCTTTAGAGAGTGTCGGAAAGCAGCTATTTCAGAAAGACCCCTTGGTCTCAGCCGTGCCCTTCATTGCTCTAGACGTGGAATGCACAATGCACTGGCTCCCCCCCTCAAGGGGCGACAAGCCACAGACCATCTTCCTTCCATCTCTTTAGGAAGCTGAGCAAGAACTCGCTTTCAACAGTGCTCTTTCTGTGTCCTGGCTACATCTCATACACAGGCAGCTGATATGCCATTTCTTTTCAGCGCTTAACTCGCAGATTTGGAACTTCTGCTCCTGCCACATTTCCACCTTGCCAACACGGCTCAGACGAAATGTCTACATCTTCCCCTTCAGCAACGGGGACGAGGCCCAGATGACTGTGCTTCCACATGCTTAGCAGGAGCAGACAATAGGCTTTTTACAAACCGCCATTGTGCACTGGGTCAGAGAGTGTCAGAACGCACCTATGTCAGAAAGGGCCCTTTGCTCTCAGCCGTGCCCTCCATTGCTCTAGTGGTGGAAGGCACAAAGCACTGCCTCCATCCTTCAATTGGAGACAAGCCAGCAACTGTCCTGCTTCCAGCTCTTTAGGAAGCTGGGAAAGCACTCGCATTCCACAGTGCTCTTACAGCGTCCTGGGAACGTCTCATACAAAGGCAGCTGAACACCGTGTCTTTTACAGCCGTTCACTCACCAATCTGCAACATCTGCTTCTGCCGCATTTCCACCTTGCCAACCTGGCTCAGACGAAATGCCTACATCTTCCCCTGAAGCGACTGTGCTGATTCCCAAATGATTGAGCATCCACATGCTTAGGAGGCGATAAACTGCATGCCTTTTTCCAACCACCATTTTACACTGCTTAGAGAGCGTCGGAAAGCAGCTATGTCAGAAAGGCCCCTTTGCTCTCAGCCATGCCCTCCATTGCTCTCGAGAGGGAGGCACAAGGCACTGGTTCTGGATCCACCCCTCAATGGGAGACAGACCACATCTTTGCCTGCTTCCAGCTCTTTAGGAAGTGGAGAACAAACTCCCTTTCCACAGTGCTCTTACAGCGTCCTGGGAACATCTCATACAAAGGAGGCTGAACGCCGTTTCTTTTCAGCACTTCACTCGCCAGTCTGGGACATCTGCATCCTGCACGTTTCCACCTTGCCAACCCGTATCAGACGAAATGCCTACGTCTTCCCCTTGAGCAATGGGGATGAGGCCCATAGGATTCTGGTTCCACATGCTGAGGAGGAGAGAGACAATAGGCTTTTAACTAACCACGAAGTGCAACGGTTGGGAGAGTGTCAGAAAGCACCAATGGCAGAAAGGCCCCTTTACTATCAGCCGCGCCCTCCATTGCTGTAGAGGCGGAAGGCACAAAGCACTGCCTCCATAATTCAATGGGAGACAAGCCATAAACTGTCTTGCCTCCAGCTCTTTAGGAAGCTGGGAAAGAACTCGGTTTCCACAGTGCTGTTACAGCATACGAGGAAACTCTCCTACAGAGGCAGCTCAAACGCCATTTCTTCCCAGTGCTTAACTGGCCTCTTTAGGACTTCTGCTTCTGCCACAGTTCCACCTTGCCAACCCGGCTCAGACGAAATGCCTACATCTTCCCCTTAAGCAACGGGGGTGAAGTCCACATGATTGTGCTTCCACATGCTTTCCAGGAGTAGACAATAGGCTTTTTACAAACCGCCATTGTGCACTGGGTCAAAGAGTGTCAGAATGCACCTATGTCAGAAGGGGTCCTTTGCTCTCAGCCATGCCCTCCATTGCTCTAGAGGTGGAAGGCACAAAGCACTGCCTCCATCCTCCAATTGGAGACAAGCCATAAACTGTCTTGCCTCCAGCTCTTTAGGAAGCTGACAAACAACTCGCTTTCCACAGTCCTGTTACAGCAGACCGGTTAAATTCTCAAACAAAGGCTGCTCAAATGGCATTTCTTCCCAGCCATTAACTCGCAGCTTAGGACTCCTGCTTCTGCCGCAATTCCACCTTGCCAACCCGGCTCAGACGAAATGCCTACATCTTCCCCTGAAGCAACTGGGCTGAGTCCCAAATGATTGAGCGTCCACGTGCTTAGGAGGCGATAGACTGCACGCCTTTTTCCAACCACCATTGTGCACTGCTGGAGAGAGTGTCGGAAAGCAGTTATGTCAGAAAGACCCCTTTGCTCTCAGCCCTGCCCTTCATTGCTCTAGGCGTGGAATGCACAAGGCACTGGCTCCCCCCCTCAGGGGGCGACAAGCCACAGACCATCTTCCATCCATCTCTTTAGGAAGCTGAGCAAGAACTCGCTTTCAACAGTGCTCTTTCTGTGTCCTGGCAACATCTCATACAAAGGCAGCTGATTTGCCATTTCTTTTCAGCGCTTAACTCGCAGATTTGGAACTTCTGCTCCTGCCACATTTCCACCTTGTCAACCCGGCTCAGACGAAATGTCTACATCTTCCCCTTCAGCAACGGGGACGAGGCCCAGATGACTGTGCTTCTGCATGCTTAGCAGGAGCAGACAATAGGCCTTTGACAAACCGCCCTTGTGCACTGCGTCAGAGAGTGTGAGAATGCACCTATGTCAGAAAGGGCCCTTTGCTCTCAGCCGTGCCCTCCATTGCTCTAGCGGTGGAAGGCACAAAGCACTGCCTACATCCTTCAATTGGAGACAAGCCAGCAACTGGCCTGCTTCCAGCTCTTGGGGAAGCTGGGAAAACACTCGCATTCCACAGTGCTCTTACAGTGCCCTGGGAACGTCTCATACAAAGGCAGCTGAACACCGTGTCTTTTCATCCCTTAACTCACCAATCTGCAACATCTGCTTCTGCCGCATTTCCACCTTGCCAACCCGGCTCAGACGAAATGTCTACATCTTCCCCTTCAGCAACGGGGACGAGGCCCAGATGACTGTGCTTCTGCATGCTTAGCAGGAGCAGACAATCGGTTTTTACAAACCGCCATTGTGCACTGGGTCAGAGAGTGTCAGAATGCACCTATGTCAGAAAGGGCCCTTTGCTCTCAGCCGTGCCCTCCATTGCTCTATAGGTGGAAGGCACAAAGCACTGCCTCCATCCTTCAATTGGAGACAAGCCAGCAAGTGGCCTGCTTCCAGCTCTTTAGGAAGCTGGGAAAGCACTCGCCTTCCACAGTGTTCTTGCAGGGTCCTGGGAACGTCTCATACAAAGGCAGCTGAACACCGTGTCTTTTCAGCCCTTAACTCACCAATCTGCAACATCTGCTTCTGCCGCATTTCCACCTTGCCAACCCGGCTCAGACGAAATGCCTACATCTTCCCCTGAAGCGACTGTGCTGATTCCCTAATGATTGAGCATCCACATGCTTAGGAGGCGATAAACTGCATGCCTTTTTCCAACCACCATTTTACACTGCTTAGATAGCGTCGGAAAGCAGCTATGTCAGAAAGGCCCCTTTGCTCTCAGCCATGCCCTCCATTGCTCTCGAGGTGGAAGGCACAAGGCACTGGTTCTGGATCCACCCCTCAATGGGAGACAGACCACATCTTGGCCTGCTTCCAGCTCTTTAGGAAGTGGAGAAAAAACTCCCTTTCCACAGTGCTCTTACAGCGTCCGGGGAACATGTCATACAAAGGAGGCCGAACGCCGTTTCTTTTCAGCACTTCACTCGCCAGCCTGGGACATCTGCATCCTGCACGTTTCCACCTTGCCAACCCGGCTCAGACGAAATGCCTACATCTTCCCCTTGAGCAATGGGGATGAGGCCCATAGGATTGTGGTTCGAAATGCTGAGGAGGAGAGACACAATAGGCTTTTAACTAAGAACGAAGTGCAACGGTTGGGAGAGTGTCAGAAAGCACCAATGGCAGAAACACACCTTTACTCTCAGCCGCGCCCTCTATTGCTGTAGAGGTGGAAGGCACAAAGCACTGCCTCCATCCTTCAATGGGAGACACGCCATAAACTGTCTTGCCTCCAGCTCTTTAGGAAGCTGGGAAAGAACTCGCTTTCCACAGTGCTGTTACAGCATACGAGGAAACTGTCATACAGAGGCAGCTCAAACGCCATTTCTTCCCAGTGCTTAACTGGCCTCTTTAGGACTTCTGCTTCTGCCACAGTTCCACCTTGCCAACCCGGCTCAGACGAAATGCCTACATCTTCCCCTTAAGCAACGGGGGTGAAGTCCACATGATTGTGCTTCCACATGCTTTCCAGGTGTAGAAAATAGGCTTTTTACAAACCGCCATTGTGCACTGGGTCAAAGAGTGTCAGAATGCACCTATGTCAGAAGGGGTCCTTTGCTCTCAGCCATGCCCTCCATTGCTCTAGAGGTGGAAGGCACAAAGCACTGCCTCCATCCTCCAATTGGAGACAAGCCATAAACTGTCTTGTCTCCAGCTCTTTAGGAAGCTGACAAACAACTCGCTTTCCACAGTCCTGTTACAGCAGACCGGTTAAATTCTCAAACAAAGGCTGCTCAAATGGCATTTCTTCCCAGCCATTAACTCGCAGCTTAGGACTCCTGCTTCTGCCGCAATTCCACCTTGCCAACCCGGCTCAGACGAAATGCCTACATCTTCCCCTGAAGCAACTGGGCTGAGTCCCAAATGATTGAGCGTCCATGTGCTTAGGAGGCGATAGACTGCACGCCTTTTTCCAACCACCATTGTGCACTGCTGGAGAGAGTGTCGGAAAGCAGTTATGTCAGAAAGACCCCTTTGCTCTCAGCCCTGCCCTTCATTGCTCTAGACGTGGAATGCACAATGCACTGGCTCGCCCCCTCAAGGGTGACAAGCCACAGACCATCTTCCTTCCATCTCTTTAGGAAGCTGAGCAAGAACTCGCTTTCAACAGTGCTCTTTCTGTGTCCTGGCAAAATCTCATACAAAGGCAGCTGATATGCCATTTCTTTTCAGCGCTTAACTCGCAGATTTGGAACTTCTGCTCCTGCCACATTTCCAGCTTGCCAACACGGCTCAGACGAAATGTCTACATCTTCCCCTTCAGCAACGGGGACGAGGCCCAGATGACTGTGCTTCTGCATGCTTAGCAGGAGCAGACAATAGGCTTTTTACAAACCGCCATTGTGCACTGGGTCAGAGAGTGTCAGAATGCACCTATGTCAGAAAGGGCCCTTTGCTCTCAGCCGTGCCCTCCATTGCTCTAGAGGTGGAAGGCACAAAGCACTGCCTCCATCCTTCAATTGGAGACAAGCCAGCAACTGGCCTGCTTCCAGCTCTTTAGGAAGCTGGGAAAGCACTCGCCTTCCACAGTGTTCTTGCAGGGTCCTGGGAACGTCTCATACAAAGGCAGCTGAACACCGTGTCTTTGCAGCCCTTAACTCACCAATCTGCAACATCTGCTTCTGCCGCATTTCCACCTTGCCAACCCGGCTCAGACGAAATGCCTACATCTTCCCCTGAAGCGACTGTGCTGATTCCCTAATGATTGAGCATCCACATGCTTAGGAGGCGATAAACTGCATGCCTTTTTCCAACCACCATTTTACACTGCTTAGATAGCGTCGGAAAGCAGCTATGTCAGAAAGGCCCCTTTGCTCTCAACCATGCCCTCCATTGCTCTCGAGGTGGAAGGCACAAGGCACTGGTTCTGGATCCACCCCTCAATGGGAGACAAGCCACATCTTGGCCTGCTTCCAGCTCTTTAGGAAGTGGAGAACAAACTCCCTTTCCACAGTGCTCTTACAGCGTCCGGGGAACATGTCATACAAAGGAGGCCGAACGCCGTTTCTTTTCAGCACTTCACTCGCCAGCCTGGGACATCTGCATCCTGCACGTTTCCACCTTGCCAACCCGGCTCAGACGAAATGCCTAAATCTTCCCCTTGAGCAATGGGGATGAGGCCCATAGGATTGGGGTTCCACATGCTGAGGAGGAGAGAGACAATAGGCTTTTAACTAACCACGAAGTGCAATGGTTGGGAGAGTGTCAGAAAGCACCAAGGGCAGAAAAACCGCTTTACTCTCAGCCGCGCCATAAATTGCTGTAGAGGTGGAAGGGACAAAGCACTGCCTCCATCCTTCAATGGGAGACAAGCCATAAACAGTCTTGCCTCCAGCTCTTTAGGAAGCTGACAAACAACTCGCTTTCCACAGTCCTGTTACAGCAGACCGTTGAACTTCTCATACAAAGGCAGCTCAAATGGCATTTCTTCCCAGCCCTTAACTCGCAGCTTAGGACTCCTGCTTCTGCCGCAATTCCACCTTGCCAACCCGGCTCAGACGAAATGCCTACATCTTCCCCTGAAGCAACTGGGCTGAGTCCCAAATGATTGAGCGTCCACGTGCTTAGGAGGCGATAGACTGCACGCCTTTTTCCAACCACCATTTTGCACTGCTTTAGAGAGTGTCGGAAAGCAGCTATTTCAGAAAGACCCCTTGGTCTCAGCCGTGCCCTTCATTGCTCTAGACGTGGAATGCACAATGCACTGGCTCCCCCCCTCAAGGGGCGACAAGCCACAGACCATCTTCCTTCCATCTCTTTAGGAAGCTGAGCAAGAACTCGCTTTCAACAGTGCTCTTTCTGTGTCCTGGCTACATCTCATACACAGGCAGCTGATATGCCATTTCTTTTCAGCGCTTAACTCGCAGATTTGGAACTTCTGCTCCTGCCACATTTCCAGGTTGCCAACACGGCTCAGACGAAATGTCTACATCTTCCCCTTCAGCAACGGGGACGAGGCCCAGATGACTGTGCTTCCACATGCTTAGCAGGAGCAGACAATAGGCTTTTTACAAACCGCCATTGTGCACTGGCTCAGAGAGTGTCAGAATGCACCTATGTCAGAAAGGGCCCTTTGCTCTCAGCCGTGCCCTCCATTGCTCTAGAGGTGGAAGGCACAAAGCACTGCCTCCATCTTTCAATTGGAGACAAGCCAGCAACTGTCCTGCTTCCAGCTCTTTAGGAAGCTGGGAAAGCACTCGCATTCCACAGTGCTCTTACAGCGTCCTGGGAACGTCTCATACAAAGGCAGCTGAACACCGTGTCTTTTACAGCCGTTCACTCACCAATCTGCAACATCTGCTTCTGCCGCATTTCCACCTTGCCAACCCGGCTCAGATGAAATGCCTACATCTCCCCCTGAAGCGACTGTGCTGATTCCCAAATGATTGAGCATCCACATGCTTAGGAGGCGATAAACTGCATGCCTTTTTCCAACCACCATTTTACACTGCTTAGAGAGCGTCGGAAAGCAGCTATGTCAGAAAGGCCCCTTTGCTCTCAGCCATGCCCTCCATTGCTCTCGAGAGGGTGGCACAAGGCACTGGTTCTGGATCCACCCCTCAATGGGAGACAAACCACATCTTTGCCTGCTTCCAGCTCTTTAGGAAGTGGAGAACAATCTCCCTTTCCACAGTGCTCTTACAGCGTCCTGGGAACATCTCATACAAAGGAGGCTGAACGCCGTTTCTTTTCAGCACTTCACTCGCCAGTCTGGGACATCTGCATCCTGCACGTTTCCACCTTGCCAACCCGTATCAGACGAAATGCCTACGTCTTCCCCTTGAGCAATGGGGATGAGGCCCATAGGATTCTGGTTCCACATGCTGAGGAGGAGAGAGACAATAGGCTTTTAACTAACCACGAAGTGCAACGGTTGGGAGAGTGTCAGAAAGCACCAATGGCAGAAAGGCCCCTTTACTATCAGCCGCGCCCTCCATTGCTGTAGAGGCGGAAGGCACAAAGCACTGCCTCCATAATTCAATGGGAGACAAGCCATAAACTGTCTTGCCTCCAGCTCTTTAGGAAGCTGGGAAAGAACTCGGTTTCCACAGTGCTGTTACAGCATACGAGGAAACTCTCATACAGAGGCAGCTCAAACGCCATTTCTTCCCAGTGCTTAACTGGCCTCTTTAGGACTTCCGCTTCTGCCACAGTTCCACCTTGCCAACCCGGCTCAGACGAAATGCCTACATCTTCCCCTTAAGCAACGGGGGTGAAGTCCACATGATTGTGCTTCCACATGCTTTCCAGGAGTAGACAATAGGCTTTTTACAAACCGCCATTGTGCACTGGGTCAAAGAGTGTCAGAATGCACCTATGTCAGAAGGGGTCCTTTGCTCTCAGCCATGCCCTCCATTGCTCTAGAGGTGGAAGGCACAAAGCACTGCCTCCATCCTCCAATTGGAGACAAGCCATAAACTGTCTTGCCTCCAGCTCTTTAGGAAGCTGACAAACAACTCGCTTTCCACAGTCCTGTTACAGCAGACCGGTTAAATTCTCAAACAAAGGCTGCTCAAATGGCATTTCTTCCCAGCCATTAACTCGCAGCTTAGGACTCCTGCTTCTGCCGCAATTCCACCTTGCCAACCCGGCTCAGACGAAATGCCTACATCTTCCCCTGAAGCAACTGGGCTGAGTCCCAAATGATTGAGCGTCCACGTGCTTAGGAGGCGATAGACTGCACGCCTTTTTCCAACCACCAATCTGCACTGCTGGAGAGAGTGTCGGAAAGCAGCTATGTCAGAAAGACCCCTTTGCTCGCAGCCGTGCCCTTCATTGCTCTAGACGTGGAATGCACAATGCACTGGCTCGCCCCCTCAAGGGTGACAAGCCACAGACCATCTTCCTTCCATCTCTTTAGGAAGCTGAGCAAGAACTCGCTTTCAACAGTGCTCTTTCTGTGTCCTGGCAACATCTCATACAAAGGCAGCTGATATGCCATTTCTTTTCAGCGCTTAACTCGCAGATTTGGAACTTCTGCTCCTGCCACATTTCCAGCTTGCCAACACGGCTCAGACGAAATGTCTACATCTTCCCCTTCAGCAACGGGGACGAGGCCCAGATGACTGTGCTTCCGCATGCTTAGCAGGAGCAGACAATAGGCTTTTTACAAACCGCCATTGTGCACTGCGTCAGAGAGTGTCAGAATGCACCTAGGTCAGAAAGGGCCCTTTGCTCTCAGCCGTGCCCTCCATTGCTCTAGAAGTGGAAGGCACAAAGCACTGCTTCCATCCTTCAATTTGAGACAAGCCAGCAACTGTCCTGCTTCCAGCTCTTTAGGAAGCTGGGAAAGCACTCGCATTCCACAGTGCTCTTACAGTGCACTGGGAACGTCTCCTACAAAGGCAGCCGAACTCCGTGTCTTTTCAGCCCTTAACTCACCAATCTGCAACATCTGCTTCTGCCGCATTTCCACCTTGCCAAACCGGATCAGACGAAATGCCTAAATCTTCCCCTCAAGCGACTGTGCTGATTCCCAAATGATTGAGCATCCACATGCTTAGGAGGCGATAAACTGCCTGCCTTTTTCCAACCACCATTTGACACTGCTTAGAGAGCGTCGGAAAGCAGCTATGTCAGAAAGGCCCCTTTGCTCTCAGCCATGCCCTCCATTGCTCTCGAGGTGGAAGGCACAAGGCACTGGTTCTGGATCCACCCCTCAATGGGAGACAAACCACATCTTGGCCTGCTTCCAGCTCTTTAGGAAGTGGAGAAAAAACTCCCTTTCCACACTGCTCTTACAGCGTCCTGGGAACATCTCATACAAAGGAGGCTGAATGCTGTTTCTTTTCAGCATTTAACTCGCCAGTCTTGGACATCTGCATCCTGCACGTTTCCACCTTGCCAACCCGGCTCAGACGAAATGCCTACATCTTCCCCTTGAGCAATGGGGATGAGGCCCATAGGATTGTGGTTCCACATGCTGAGGAGGACAGAGACAATAGGCTTTTAACTAACCACGATGTGCAACGGTTGGGAGAGTGTCAGAAAGCACCTATGGCAGAAAGACCCCTTTACTCTCAGCCGCGCCCTCCATTGCTGTAGAGTTGGAAGGCACAGAGCACTGCCTCCATCCTTCAATAGGAGACCAGCCATAAACTGTCTTGCCTCCAGCTCTGTAGGAAGCTGGGATGGAACTCGCTTTCCAAGTGCTGTTACAGCATACGAGGAAATACTCATACAGAGGCAGCTCCAAAGCCATTTCTTCCCTGTGCTTAACTGGCCGCTTTAGGACTTCCGCTTCTGCCACAGTTCCACCTTGCCAACCAGGCTCAGACGAAATGCCTACATCTTCCCCTTAAGCAACGGGGGCGAAGCCCACATGATTGTGCTGCCAAATTCTTAGCAGGAGCAGACAATAGGCTTTTTACAAACCGCCATTGTGCACTGGGTCAGAGAGTGTCAGAATGCACCTATGTCAGAAAGGGCCCTTTGCTCTCAGCCGTGTCCTTCATTGCTCTAGAGGTGGAAGGCACAAGGCACTGCCACCATCCTTCAATTGGAGACAAGCCATAAACTGTCTTGCCCGCAGCTCTTTAGGAAGCTGACAAACAACTCGCTTTCCACAGTCCTGTTACAGCAGACCGGGGAACTTCTCATACAAAGGCTGCTCAAATGGCATTTCTTCCCAGCCCTTAACTCGCAGCTTTAGGACTCCTGCTTATGCCGCAATTCCACCTGGCCAACCCGGCTCAGACGAAATGCCTACATCTTCCCCTGAAGCAACTGGGCTGTGTCCCAAATGATTGAGCTTCCACGTGCTTAGGAGGCGATAGACTGCACGCCTTTTTCCAGCCACCATTGTGCACTGCTGGAGAGAGTGTCGGAAAGCAGCTATGTCAGAAAGACCCCTTTGCTCTCAGCCATGCCCTTCATTGCTCTACACTTGGAATGCACAATGCACTGGCTCCCCCCCTCAAGGGGCGATAAGCCACAGACCAACTTCCTTCCATCTCTTTAGGAAGCTGAGCAAGAACTCGCTTTCAACAGTGCTCTTTCTGTGTCCTGGCAACATCTCATACAAAGGCAGCTGATATGCCATTTCTTTTCAGCGCTTAACTCGCAGATTTGGAACTTCTGCTCCTGCCACGTTTCCAGCTTGCCAACCCGGCTCAGACGAAATGTCTACATCTTCCCCTTCAGCAACGGGGACGAGGCCCAGATGACTGTGCTTCTGCATGCTTAGCAGGAGCAGACAATAGGCTTTTTACAAACCGCCATTGTGCACTGGGTCAAGAGTGGCAGAATGCACCTATGTTAGAAAGGGCCCTTTGCTCTCAGCCGTGCCCTCCATTGCTATAGAGGTGGAAGGCACAAAGCACGTGCCAATGACCCCGGAAGCACCTGCCGAGCACGCCGGAACCACCTGCTCGACTCGCCAGAACCACCTGCCCGTCATGCCAAAATCACCTGCCCGCTACACCAGCACCACTTCGGGGACAAGCCGGAATCACGTGAGGGGCATGCCGGCACAGCCTCTCAGACTGAACCTCGTGCCGGACACCACAGAACCACCTGCCTGACAGACCGGAACCACCTGCCGGACACGCCGGAACCACCGGCTCTACCCGCCGGAACGACCGCTGGACATGCAAACACACATGCCGGCTAAGCCGGAAACACTTGGCGAACACTCCGGAATCACCTGCCGGGCATGCCGGAACCACCTCTCAGATATGCCAGAACCACGTGCCAATGACCCCGGAAGCACCTGCCGAGCACGCCGGAACCACCTGCTCGACTCACCAGAACCACCTGCCGGACACGCAAAAATCACCTGCCGGCTACGCCACAACCAGTTGGGGAACACTTCGGAATCACCTGCCGGGCTTGCTGGAACCACCTGCCGGTCATGCCAAACTCACCTGCCAATTACGCCAGTACCACTTGGCGGACACTGTGGAAACACCTGTCGGGCCGGCCGGAACCACATCTCAGACGTGCCAGAACCATGTGCATGAGATGCTGGAACCACACCCCGAACAGACGGAAAACACCTGCCAGACCCGTCTGAACAACCTGCCGTGCACGCCGGAGCCACCTGCTCGACTCGCCGGAACCACCTACCTGACATGCCCAAATCACCAGCCGGGTATGCCAGAACCACTTGGCGGACACTCTGGAATCATCTGCTGGACATGCCGTAACCAGCTCTCAGACACACCAGAACCACGTGCCGGAGACGCCGGAAGCACCTGCCGAGCATGCCGGAGCCACCTGCTCGACTCGCCAGAAACACCTGCCGGACACGCCAAAATCACCTGTCGGTTACGCCACAACCATTTGGTGAACACTTTGGAATCATCTGCCAGGCTTGCTGGAACCACCTGCCGGTCATGCCAAAATCACCTGCCAACTACGCCAGTACCACTTGGCGGACACTGTGGAAACACCTGTCGGGCCGGCCGGAACCACATCTCAGACGTGCCAGAACCATGTGCATGAGATGCTGGAACCACACCCCGAACAGACGGAAAACACCTGCCAGACCCGTCTGAACAACCTGCCGAGCACGCCGGAGCCACCTGCTCGACTCGAAGGAACCACCTACCTGACATGCCCAAATCACCAGCCGGGTATGCCAGAACCACTTGGCGGACACTCCGGAATCATCTGCCGGACATGCCGGAACCAGCTCTCAGACACACCAGAACCACGTGCCGGAGACGCCGGAAGCACCGGCCGAGCATGCCGGAGCCACCTGCTCGACTCGCCAGAAACACCTGTCGCACACGCCAAAATCACCTGCCGGGTACGCCAGAACCACCTGGCGGACACTCCGCAATCACCTGTCGCGCATGCCGGAACCACCTCTCAGACGTGCCGGAAGCACGTGCCGGACACGCCGGAATCACCTACCGGACAGACCGGAACCACCTGCCGAGCACGCCGGAGCCACCTGTTCGACTCGCTGGAACCACCTGCCGGACAGGCCAATATCAACTGCTGGCTATGCCAGAACCACCTGGGGACGGTCCGGAATCACCTGCCAGCCCTGGCGGAACCACCTCTCAGACGTACCAGAACCACCTGCCGGAGAAGCTGGAAACACGTCCTGGACAGTCTGGAACCACCTGCCGGCCAAGCCTGAACCACCTGCCAAGCACAACGGAACAACCTGCCAGACACGCCAAAATCACCTGCGTGTTATGCCAGAACCACTTGGATGACTCTCTGGGATGACCTGCCGGGCATGCCGGAACCACCTTTCAGACGTGCCAGAACCATGTGGCGGACAGTCCGGAATCACCTGTTGGGCATGCACAACCACCTCTGAGACGTACCAGAACCACATGCCGTGCAGGCTGGAACCACCTACCGGACAGACCGGAATCACCTTTCGGGCATGCCGGAACCACCTGTCAGATGTGCCAGAAACACGTGCCGGAGACGCTGGAAGCACCTGCCAAGCACGTTGGAACCACCTGCTCAACTCGCGTGAACCACCTGCCGGACATGCCAAAATCACCTGCCGACTATGCCAGAACCACTTGGCGAACACTCCGGAATCACTTGCCGGGCATGCAGGAACCACCTCTCAGACATGCCAGAACCCCGTGCCAATGACCCCGGAAGCACCAGCCGAGCACGCCGGAACCACCTGCTCGACTCGCCAGAACCACCTGCCGATCACGCAAAAATCACCTGCCGGCTACGCCACAACCAGTTGGTGAACACTTTGGAATCACCTGCCAGGCTTGCTGGAACCACCTGCCAGTCATGCCAAAATCACCTGCCAACTACGCCAGAACCGCTTGGCGGACACTGCGGAAACACCTGTCGGGCCGGCTGGAACCACATCTCAGACGTGCCAGAAACGTGTTCATGAGATGCTGGAACCACACCCCGAACAGACGGATACCACCTGCCAGAACCGCCTGAACCACCTGCCGAGCACGCCGGAACCACCTGCTCGACTCACCGGTACCACCTCCCTGACACGCCAAAATCACCTGCTGGGTATGCCAGAACCACTTGGAGGACACTCCGGAATCATCTGCCGGACATGCCGGAACCAGCTCTCAGACACACCAGAACCAAGTGCCGGAGACGCCGGAAGCACCTGCCGAGCATGCCGGAGCCACCTGCTCGACTCGCCAGAAACACCTGCCGGACACGCCAAAATCACCTGCCGGGTATGCCAGAACCACCTGGCGGACACTACGGAATCACCTGCCGCGCATGCCGGAAGCACGTGCCAGACACGCCGGAAACACCTACCGGAAAGACCGGAACCACCTGCCAAGAACACCGGAGCCACCTGTTCGACTCGCTGGAACCACCTGCCGGACAGGCCAATATCAACTGCTGGCTATGCCAGAACCACCTGGGGGACAGTCCGGGATCACCTGCCAGCCATGGCAGAACCACCTCTCAGACGTACCTGAACCACCTGCCGGAGAAGCTGGAAACACGTCCTGGACAGACTGGAACCACGTGACGGCCATGCCTGAACCACCTGCCGAGCACGGCGGAACCACCTGCCAGACACACCAAAATCACCTGCGGGCTACGCCAGAACCACTTGGACGACTCTCCGAAATGACCTGCCGGGCATGTTGGAACCACCTCTCAGACGTACCAGAAGCACGTGGCGGACAGTCCGGAATCACCTGTTGGGCATACGCAACCACCTCTGACACGTACCAGAACCACGTGCCGTGCACGCCGGAACCACCTACCGGACAGACCGGAATCAACTTTTGGGCATGCCGGAACCACCAGTCAGATGTGCCAGAAACACGTGCCGGAGACGCCGGAAGCACCTGCCGAGCACGTCGCAACCACCTGCTCAACTCGCCTGAACCACCTGCCGGACACGCCAAAATCACCTGCCCGCTACACCAGCACCACTTCGGGGACAAGCCGGAATCACGTGAGGGGCATGCCGGCACAGCCTCTCAGACTGAACCTCGTGCCGGACACCACAGAACCACCTGCCGGACAGACCGGAACCACCTGCCGGACACGCCGGAACCACCGGCTCGACCCGCCGGAACGACCGCTGGACATGCAAACTCACCTGCCGGCTACGCCGGAAACACTTGGCGAACACTCCGGAATCACCTGCCGGGCATGCCGGAACCACCTCTCAGATATGCCAGAACCACGTGCCAATGACCCCGGAAGCACCTGCCTAGCACGCCGGAACCACCTGCTCGACTCGCCAGAACCACCTGCCGGACACGCAAAAATCACCTGCCGGCTAGGCCACAACCAGTTGGGGAACACTTCGGAATCACCTGCCGGGCTTGCTGGAACCACCTGCCGGTCATGCCAAAATCACCTGCCAATTACGCCAGTACCACTTGGCGGACACTGTGGAAACACCTGTCGGGCCGGCCGGAACCACATCTCAGATGTGCCAGAACCATGTGCATGAGATGCTGGAACCACACCCCGAACAGACGGAAAACACCTGCCAGACCCGTCTGAACAACCTGCCGAGCACGCCGGAGCCACCTGATCGACTCGCCGGAACCACATACCTGACATGCCCAAATCACCAGCCAGGTTTGCCAGAACCACTTGGCGGACACTCCGGAATCATCTGCCGGACATGCCGGAACCAGCTCTCAGACACACCAGATTCACGTGCCGGAGACGCCGGAAGCACATGCCGAGCATGCCGGAGGCACCTGCTCGACTCGCCAGAAACACCTGCCGGACACGCCAAAATCACCTGCCGGGTATGCCAGAACCACCTGGCGGACACTACGGAATCACCTGCCGCGCATGCCAGAACCACCTCTCAGACGTGCCGGAAGCACGTGCCAGACACGCCGGAAACACCTACCGGACAGACCGGAACCACCTGCCAAGAACGCCGGAGCCACCTGTTCGACTCGCTGGAACCACCTGCCGGACAGGCCAATATCAACTGCTGGCTATGCCAGAACCACCTGGGGGACGGTCCGGGATCACCTGCCAGCCATGGCGGAACCACCTCTCAGACGTACCTGAACCACCTGCCGGAGAAGCTGGAAACACGTCCTGGACAGACTGGAACCACGTGACGGCCATGCCTGAACCACCTGCCGAGCACGGCGGAACCACCTGCCAGACACACCAAAATCACCTGCGGGCTACGCCAGAACCACTTGGACGACTCTCCGAAATGACCTGCCGGGCATGTTGGAACCACCTCTCAGACGTGCCAGAAGCACGTGGCGGACAGTCCGGAATCACCTGTTGGGCATACGCAACCACCTCTGACACGTACCAGAACCACGTGCCGTGCACGCCGGAACCACCTACCGGACAGACCGGAATCAACTTTTGGGCATGCCGGAACCACCAGTCAGATGTGCCAGAAACACGTGCCGGAGACGCCGGAAGCACCTGCCGAGCACGTCGCAACCACCTGCTCAACTCGCCTGAACCACCTGCCGGACACGCCAAAATCACCTGCCCGCTACACCAGCACCACTTCGGGGACAAGCCGGAATCACGTGAGGGGCATGCCGGCACAGCCTCTCAGACTGAACCTCGTGCCGGACACCACAGAACCACCTGCCGGACAGACCGGAACCACCTGCCGGACACGCCGGAACCACCGGCTCGACCCGCCGGAACGACCGCTGGACATGCAAACTCACCTGCCGGCTACGCCGGAAACACTTGGCGAACACTCCGGAATCACCTGCCGGGCATGCCGGAACCACCTCTCAGATATGCCAGAACCACGTGCCAATGACCCCGGAAGCACCTGCCGAGCACGCCGGAACCACCTGCTTGACTCGCCAGAACCACCTGCCGGACATGCAAAAATCACCTGCCGGCTAGGCCACAACGAGTTGGGGAACATTTCGGAATCACCTGCCGGGCTTGCTGGAACCACCTGTCGGTCATGCCAAAATCACCTGCCAACTACGCCAGTACCACTTGGCGGACACTGTGGAAACACCTGTCGGGCCGGCCGGAACCACATCTCAGACGTGCCAGAACCATGCGCATGAGATGCTGGAACCACACCCTGAACAGACGGAAAACACCTGCCAGACCCGTCTGAACAACCTGCCGAGCACGCCGCAGCCACCTGCTCGACTCGCCGGAACCACCTACCTGACATGCCCAAATCACCAGCCGGGTATGCCAGAACCACTTGGCGGGCACTCCGGAATCATCTGCCGGACATGCCGGAACCAGCTCCATGACACACCAGAACCAAGTGCCGGAGACGCCGGAAGCACCTGCCGAGCATGCCGGAGCCACCTGCTCGACTCGCCAGAAACACCTGCCGGACACGCCAAAATCACCTGCCGGGTATGCCAGAACCACCTGGCGGACACTACGGAATCACCTGCCGCGCATGCCGGAAGCACGTGCCAGACACGCCGGAAACACCTACCGGACAGACCGGAACCACCTGCCAAGAACGCCGGAGCCACCTGTTCGACTCGCTGGAACCACCTGCCGGACAGGCCAATATCAACTGCTGGCTATGCCAGAACCACCTGGGGGACAGTCCGGGATCACCTGCCAGCCATGGCAGAACCACCTCTCAGACGTACCTGACCACCTGCCGGAGAAGCTGGAAACACGTCCTGGACAGACTGGAACCACGTGACGGCCATGCCTGAACCACCTGCCGAGCACGGCGGAACCACCTGCCGGACACGCCGAAATCACCTGCGGGCTACGCCAGAACCACTTGGACGACTCTCCGAAATGACCTGCCGGGCATGTTGGAACCACCTCTCAGACGTGCCAGAAGCACGTGGCGGACAGTCCGGAATCACCTGTTGGGCATACGCAACCACCTCTGACACGTACCAGAACCACGTGCCGTGCACGCCGGAACCACCTACCGGACAGACCGGAATCAACTTTTGGGCATGCCGGAACCACCAGTCATATGTGCCAGAAACACGTGCCAGAGACGCCGGAAGCACCTGCCGAGCACGTCGCAACCACCTGCTCAACTCGCCTGAACCACCTGCCGGACACGCAAAAATCACCTGCCGGCTAGGCCACAACCAGTTGGGGAACACTTCGGAATCACCTGCCGGGCTTGCTGGAACCACCTGCCGGTCATGCCAAAATCACCTGCCAACTACGCCAGTACCACTTGGCGGACACTGTGGAAACACCTGTCGGGCCGGCCGGAACCACATCTCAGACGTGCCAGAACCATGTGCATGAGATGCTGGAACCACACCCCGAACAGACGGAAAACACCTGCCAGACCCGTCTGAACAACCTGCCGAGCACGCCGGAGCCACCTGCTCGACTCGAAGGAACCACCTACCTGACATGCCCAAATCACCAGCCGGGTATGCCAGAACCACTTGGCGGACACTCCGGAATCATCTGCCGGACATGCCGGAACCAGCTCTCAGACACACCAGAACCACGTGCCGGAGACGCCGGAAGCACCGGCCGAGCATGCCGGAGCCACCTGCTCGACTCGCCAGAAACACCTGTCGCACACGCCAAAATCACCTGCCGGGTACGCCAGAACCACCTGGCGGACACTCCGCAATCACCTGTCGCGCATGCCGGAACCACCTCTCAGACGTGCCGGAAGCACGTGCCGGACACGCCGGAATCACCTACCGGACAGACCGGAACCACCTGCCGAGCACGCCGGAGCCACCTGTTCGACTCGCTGGAACCACCTGCCGGACAGGCCAATATCAACTGCTGGCTATGCCAGAACCACCTGGGGACGGTCCGGAATCACCTGCCAGCCCTGGCGGAACCACCTCTCAGACGTACCAGAACCACCTGCCGGAGAAGCTGGAAACACGTCCTGGACAGTCTGGAACCACCTGCCGGCCAAGCCTGAACCACCTGCCAAGCACAACGGAACAACCTGCCAGACACGCCAAAATCACCTGCGTGTTATGCCAGAACCACTTGGATGACTCTCTGGGATGACCTGCCGGGCATGCCGGAACCACCTTTCAGACGTGCCAGAACCATGTGGCGGACAGTCCGGAATCACCTGTTGGGCATGCACAACCACCTCTGAGACGTACCAGAACCACATGCCGTGCAGGCTGGAACCACCTACCGGACAGACCGGAATCACCTTTCGGGCATGCCGGAACCACCTGTCAGATGTGCCAGAAACACGTGCCGGAGACGCTGGAAGCACCTGCCAAGCACGTTGGAACCACCTGCTCAACTCGCGTGAACCACCTGCCGGACATGCCAAAATCACCTGCCGACTATGCCAGAACCACTTGGCGAACACTCCGGAATCACTTGCCGGGCATGCAGGAACCACCTCTCAGACATGCCAGAACCCCGTGCCAATGACCCCGGAAGCACCAGCCGAGCACGCCGGAACCACCTGCTCGACTCGCCAGAACCACCTGCCGATCACGCAAAAATCACCTGCCGGCTACGCCACAACCAGTTGGTGAACACTTTGGAATCACCTGCCAGGCTTGCTGGAACCACCTGCCAGTCATGCCAAAATCACCTGCCAACTACGCCAGAACCGCTTGGCGGACACTGCGGAAACACCTGTCGGGCCGGCTGGAACCACATCTCAGACGTGCCAGAAACGTGTTCATGAGATGCTGGAACCACACCCCGAACAGACGGATACCACCTGCCAGAACCGCCTGAACCACCTGCCGAGCACGCCGGAACCACCTGCTCGACTCACCGGTACCACCTCCCTGACACGCCAAAATCACCTGCTGGGTATGCCAGAACCACTTGGAGGACACTCCGGAATCATCTGCCGGACATGCCGGAACCAGCTCTCAGACACACCAGAACCAAGTGCCGGAGACGCCGGAAGCACCTGCCGAGCATGCCGGAGCCACCTGCTCGACTCGCCAGAAACACCTGCCGGACACGCCAAAATCACCTGCCGGGTATGCCAGAACCACCTGGCGGACACTACGGAATCACCTGCCGCGCATGCCGGAAGCACGTGCCAGACACGCCGGAAACACCTACCGGAAAGACCGGAACCACCTGCCAAGAACACCGGAGCCACCTGTTCGACTCGCTGGAACCACCTGCCGGACAGGCCAATATCAACTGCTGGCTATGCCAGAACCACCTGGGGGACAGTCCGGGATCACCTGCCAGCCATGGCAGAACCACCTCTCAGACGTACCTGAACCACCTGCCGGAGAAGCGGGAAACACGTCCTGGACAGACTGGAACCACGTGACGGCCATGCCTGAACCACCTGCCGAGCACGGCGGAACCACCTGCCAGACACACCAAAATCACCTGCGGGCTACGCCAGAACCACTTGGACGACTCTCCGAAATGACCTGCCGGGCATGTTGGAACCACCTCTCAGACGTGCCAGAAGCACGTGGCGGACAGTCCGGAATCACCTGTTGGGCATACGCAACCACCTCTGACACGTACCAGAACCACGTGCCGTGCACGCCGGAACCACCTACCGGACAGACCGGAATCAACTTTTGGGCATGCCGGAACCACCAGTCAGATGTGCCAGAAACACGTGCCGGAGACGCCGGAAGCACCTGCCGAGCACGTCGCAACCACCTGCTCAACTCGCCTGAACCACCTGCCGGACACGCCAAAATCACCTGCCCGCTACACCAGCACCACTTCGGGGACAAGCCGGAATCACGTGAGGGGCATGCCGGCACAGCCTCTCAGACTGAACCTCGTGCCGGACACCACAGAACCACCTGCCGGACAGACCGGAACCACCTGCCGGACACGCCGGAACCACCGGCTCGACCCGCCGGAACGACCGCTGGACATGCAAACTCACCTGCCGGCTACGCCGGAAACACTTGGCGAACACTCCGGAATCACCTGCCGGGCATGCCGGAACCACCTCTCAGATATGCCAGAACCACGTGCCAATGACCCCGGAAGCACCTGCCGAGCACGCCGGAACCACCTGCTCGACTCGCCAGAACCACCTGCCGGACACGCAAAAATCACCTGCCGGCTAGGCCACAACCAGTTGGGGAACACTTCGGAATCACCTGCCGGGCTTGCTGGAACCACCTGCCGGTCATGCCAAAATCACCTGCCAATTACGCCAGTACCACTTGGCGGACACTGTGGAAACACCTGTCGGGCCGGCCGGAACCACATCTCAGATGTGCCAGAACCATGTGCATGAGATGCTGGAACCACACACCGAACAGACGGAAAACACCTGCCAGACCCGTCTGAACAACCTGCCGAGCACGCCGGAGCCACCTGATCGACTCGCCGGAACCACATACCTGACATGCCCAAATCACCAGCCAGGTTTGCCAGAACCACTTGGCGGACACTCCGGAATCATCTGCTGGACATGCCGGAACCAGCTCTCAGACACACCAGATTCACGTGCCGGAGACGCCGGAAGCACATGCCGAGCATGCCGGAGGCACCTGCTCGACTCGCCAGAAACACCTGCCGGACACGCCAAAATCACCTGCCGGGTATGCCAGAACCACCTGGCGGACACTACGGAATCACCTGCCGCGCATGCCAGAACCACCTCTCAGACGTGCCGGAAGCACGTGCCAGACACGCCGGAAACACCTACCGGACAGACCGGAACCACCTGCCAAGAACGCCGGAGCCACCTGTTCGACTCGCTGGAACCACCTGCCGGACAGGCCAATATCAACTGCTGGCTATGCCAGAACCACCTGGGGGACGGTCCGGGATCACCTGCCAGCCATGGCGGAACCACCTCTCAGACGTACCTGAACCACCTGCCGGAGAAGCTGGAAACACGTCCTGGACAGACTGGAACCACGTGACGGCCATGCCTGAACCACCTGCCGAGCACGGCGGAACCACCTGCCAGACACACCAAAATCACCTGCGGGCTACGCCAGAACCACTTGGACGACTCTCCGAAATGACCTGCCGGGCATGTTGGAACCACCTCTCAGACGTGCCAGAAGCACGTGGCGGACAGTCCGGAATCACCTGTTGGGCATACGCAACCACCTCTGACACGTACCAGAACCACGTGCCGTGCACGCCGGAACCACCTACCGGACAGACCGGAATCAACTTTTGGGCATGCCGGAACCACCAGTCAGATGTGCCAGAAACACGTGCCGGAGACGCCGGAAGCACCTGCCGAGCACGTCGCAACCACCTGCTCAACTCGCCTGAACCACCTGCCGGACACGCCAAAATCACCTGCCCGCTACACCAGCACCACTTCGGGGACAAGCCGGAATCACGTGAGGGGCATGCCGGCACAGCCTCTCAGACTGAACCTCGTGCCGGACACCACAGAACCACCTGCCGGACAGACCGGAACCACCTGCCGGACACGCCGGAACCACCGGCTCGACCCGCCGGAACGACCGCTGGACATGCAAACTCACCTGCCGGCTACGCCGGAAACACTTGGCGAACACTCCGGAATCACCTGCCGGGCATGCCGGAACCACCTCTCAGATATGCCAGAACCACGTGCCAATGACCCCGGAAGCACCTGCCGAGCACGCCGGAACCACCTGCTTGACTCGCCAGAACCACCTGCCGGACATGCAAAAATCACCTGCCGGCTAGGCCACAACGAGTTGGGGAACATTTCGGAATCACCTGCCGGGCTTGCTGGAACCACCTGTCGGTCATGCCAAAATCACCTGCCAACTACGCCAGTACCACTTGGCGGACACTGTGGAAACACCTGTCGGGCCGGCCGGAACCACATCTCAGACGTGCCAGAACCATGCGCATGAGATGCTGGAACCACACCCTGAACAGACGGAAAACACCTGCCAGACCCGTCTGAACAACCTGCCGAGCACGCCGCAGCCACCTGCTCGACTCGCCGGAACCACCTACCTGACATGCCCAAATCACCAGCCGGGTATGCCAGAACCACTTGGCGGGCACTCCGGAATCATCTGCCGGACATGCCGGAACCAGCTCCATGACACACCAGAACCAAGTGCCGGAGACGCCGGAAGCACCTGCCGAGCATGCCGGAGCCACCTGCTCGACTCGCCAGAAACACCTGCCGGACACGCCAAAATCACCTGCCGGGTATGCCAGAACCACCTGGCGGACACTACGGAATCACCTGCCGCGCATGCCGGAAGCACGTGCCAGACACGCCGGAAACACCTACCGGACAGACCGGAACCACCTGCCAAGAACGCCGGAGCCACCTGTTCGACTCGCTGGAACCACCTGCCGGACAGGCCAATATCAACTGCTGGCTATGCCAGAACCACCTGGGGGACAGTCCGGGATCACCTGCCAGCCATGGCAGAACCACCTCTCAGACGTACCTGACCACCTGCCGGAGAAGCTGGAAACACGTCCTGGACAGACTGGAACCACGTGACGGCCATGCCTGAACCACCTGCCGAGCACGGCGGAACCACCTGCCGGACACGCCGAAATCACCTGCGGGCTACGCCAGAACCACTTGGACGACTCTCCGAAATGACCTGCCGGGCATGTTGGAACCACCTCTCAGACGTGCCAGAAGCACGTGGCGGACAGTCCGGAATCACCTGTTGGGCATACGCAACCACCTCTGACACGTACCAGAACCACGTGCCGTGCACGCCGGAACCACCTACCGGACAGACCGGAATCAACTTTTGGGCATGCCGGAACCACCAGTCATATGTGCCAGAAACACGTGCCAGAGACGCCGGAAGCACCTGCCGAGCACGTCGCAACCACCTGCTCAACTCGCCTGAACCACCTGCCGGACACGCCAAAATCACCTGCCCGCTACACCAGCACCACTTCGGGGACAAGCCGGAATCACGTGAGGGGCATGCCGGCACAGCCTCTCAGACTGAACCTCGTGCCGGACACCACAGAACCAGCTGCCGGACAGACCGGAACCACCTGCCGGTCACGCCGGAACCACCGGCTCGACCCGCCGGAACGACCGCTGGACATGCAAACTCACCTGCCGGCTACGCCGGAAACACTTGGCGAACACTCCGGAATCACCTGCCGGGCATGCCGGAACCACCTCTCAGATATGCCAGAACCACGTGCCAATGACCCCGGAAGCACCTGCCAAGCACGCCGGAACCACCTGCTCGACTCGCCAGAACCACCTGCCGGACACGCAAAAATCACCTGCCGGCTACGCCACAACCAGTTGGGGAACACTTCGGAATCACCTGCCGGGCTTGCTGGAACCACCTGCCGGTCATGCCAAAATCACCTGCCAACTACGCCAGTACCACTTGGCGGACACTGTGGAAACACCTGTCGGGCCGGCCGGAACCACATCTCAGACGTGCCAGAACCATGTGCATGAGATGCTGGAACCACACCCTGAACAGACGGAAAACACCTGCCAGACCCGTCTGAACAACCTGCCGAGCACGCCGGAGCCACCTGCTCGACTTGCCGGAACCACCTACCTGACATGCCCAAATCACCAGCCGGGTATGCCAGAACCACTTGGCGGACACTCAGGAATCATCTGCCGGACATGCCGGAACCAGCTCTCAGACACACCAGAACCACGTGCCGGAGACGCCGGAAGCACCTGCCGAGCATGCCGGAGCCACCTGCTCGACTCGCCAGAAACACCTGCCGGACACGCCAAAATCACCTGCCGGGTACGCCAGAACCACCTGGCGGACACTCCGAAATCACCTGTCGCGCATGCCGGAACCACCTCTCAGACGTGCCGGAAGCACGTGCCGGACACGCCGGAATCACCTACCGGACAGACCGGAACCACCTGCCGAGCACGCCGGAGCCACCTGTTCGACTCGCTGGAACCACCTGCCGGACAGGCCAATATCAACTGCTGGCTATGCCAGAACCACCTAGGGGACGGTCCGGAATCACCTGCCAGCCATGGCGGAACCACCTCTCAGACGTACCAGAACCACCTGCCGGAGAAGCTGGAAACACGTCCTGGACAGTCTGGAACCACCTGCCGGCCAAGCCTGAACCACCTGCCAAGCACAACGGAACAACCTGCCAGACACGCCAAAATCACCTGCGTGTTATGCCAGAACCACTTGGAGGACTCTCTGGGATGACCTGCCGGGCATGCTGGAACCACCTCTCAGACGTGCCAGAACCATGTGGCGGACAGTCCGGAATCACCTGTTGGGCATGCGCAACCACCACTGAGACGTACCAGAACCACATGCCGTGCTGGCTGGAACCACCTACCGGACAGACCGGAATCACCTTTCGGGCATGCCGGAACCACCTGTCAGATGTGCCAGAAACACGTGCCGGAGACGCCGGAAGCACCTGCCAAGCACGTTGGAACCACCTGCTCAACTCGCCTGAACCACCTGCCGGACATGCCAAAATCACCTGCCGACTATGCCAGAACCACTTGGCGAACACTCCGGAATCACTTGCCGGGCATGCAGGAACCACCTCTCAGACATGCCAGAACCCCGTGCCAATGACCCCAGAAGCACCAGCCGAGCACGCCGGAACCACCTGCTCGACTCGCCAGAACCACCTGCCGATCACGCAAAAATCACCTGCCGGCTACGCCACAACCAGTTGGTGAACACTTTGGAATCACCTGCCAGGTTTGCTGGAACCACCTGCCGGTCATGCCAAAATCACCTGCCAACTACGCCAGAACCGCTTGGCGGACACTGCGGAAACACCTGTCGGGCCGGCTGGAACCACATCTCAGACGTGCCAGAAACGTGTTCATGAGATGCTGGAACCACACCCCGAACAGACGGATACCACCTGCCAGAACCGCCTGAACCACCTGCCGAGCACGCCGGAACCACCTGCTCGACTCACCGGTACCACCTCCCTGACACGCCAAAATCACCTGCTGGGTATGCCAGAACCACTTGGAGGACACTCCGGAATCATCTGCCGGACATGCCGGAACCAGCTCCCAGACACACCAGAACCAAGTGCCGGAGACGCCGGAAGCACCTGCCGAGCATGCCGGAGCCACCTGCTCGACTCGCCAGAAACACCTGCCGGACACGCCAAAATCACCTGCCGGGTATGCCAGAACAACCTGGCGGACACTACGGAATCACCTGCCGCGCATGCCGGAAGCACGTGCCAGACACGCCGGAAACACCTACTGGACAGACCGGAACCACCTGCCAAGAACACCGGAGCCACCTGTTCGACTCGCTGGAACCACCTGCCGGACAGGCCAATATCAACTCCTGGCTATGCCAGAACCACCTGGGGGACAGTCCGGGATCACCTGCCAGCCATGGCAGAACCACCTCTCAGACGTACCTGAACCACCTGCCGGAGAAGCTGGAAACACGTCCTGGACAGACTGGAACCACGTGACGGCCATGCCTGAACCACCTACCGAGCACGGCGGAACCACCTGCCAGACACACCAAAATCACCTGCGGGCTACGCCAGAACCACTTGGACGACTCTCCGAAATGACCTGCCGGGCATGTTGGAACCACCTCTCAGACGTGCCAGAAGCACGTGGCGGACAGTCCGGAATCACCTCTTGGGCATACGCAACCACCTCTGACACGTACCAGAACCACGTGCCGTGCACGCCGGAACCACCTACCGGACAGACCGGAATCAACTTTTGGGCATGCTGGAACCACCAGTCAGATGTGCCAGAAACACGTGCCGGAGACGCCGGAAGCACCTGCCGAGCACGTCGCAACCACCTGCTCAACTCGCCTGAACCACCTGCCGGACACGCCAAAATCACCTGCCCGCTACACCAGCACCACTTCGGGGACAAGCCGGAATCACGTGAGGGGCATGCCGGCACAGCCTCTCAGACTGAACCTCGTGCCGGACACCACAGAACCACCTGCCGGACAGACCGGAACCACCTGCCGGACACGCCGGAACCACCGGCTCGACCCGCCGGAACGACCGCTGGACATGCAAACTCACCTGCCGGCTACGCCGGAAACACTTGGCGAACACTCCGGAATCACCTGCCGGGCATGCCGGAACCACCTCTCAGATATGCCAGAACCACGTGCCAATGACCCCGGAAGCACATGCCGAGCACGCCGGAACCACCTGCTCGACTCGCCAGAACCACCTGCCGGACACGCAAAAATCACCTGCCGGCTAGGCCACAACCAGTTGGGGAACACTTCGGAATCACCTGCCGGGCTTGCTGGAACCACCTGCCGGTCATGCCAAAATCACCTGCCAATTACGCCAGTACCACTTGGCGGACACTGTGGAAACACCTGTCGGGCCGGCCGGAACCACATCTCAGATGTGCCAGAACCATGTGCATGAGATGCTGGAACCACACCCCGAACAGACGGAAAACACCTGCCAGACCCGTCTGAACAACCTGCCGAGCACGCCGGAGCCACCTGATCGACTCGCCGGAACCACATACCTGACATGCCCAAATCACCAGCCAGGTTTGCCAGAACCACTTGGCGGACACTCCGGAATCATCTGCCGGACATGCCGGAACCAGCTCTCAGACACACCAGATTCACGTGCCGGAGACGCCGGAAGCACATGCCGAGCATGCCGGAGGCACCTGCTCGACTCGCCAGAAACACCTGCCGGACACGCCAAAATCACCTGCCGGGTATGCCAGAACCACCTGGCGGACACTACGGAATCACCTGCCGCGCATGCCAGAACCACCTCTCAGACGTGCCGGAAGCACGTGCCAGACACGCCGGAAACACCTACCGGACAGACCGGAACCACCTGCCAAGAACGCCGGAGCCACCTGTTCGACTCGCTGGAACCACCTGCCGGACAGGCCAATATCAACTGCTGGCTATGCCAGAACCACCTGGGGGACGGTCCGGGATCACCTGCCAGCCATGGCGGAACCACCTCTCAGACGTACCTGAACCACCTGCCGGAGAAGCTGGAAACACGTCCTGGACAGACTGGAACCACGTGACGGCCATGCCTGAACCACCTGCCGAGCACGGCGGAACCACCTGCCAGACACACCAAAATCACCTGCGGGCTACGCCAGAACCACTTGGACGACTCTCCGAAATGACCTGCCGGGCATGTTGGAACCACCTCTCAGACGTGCCAGAAGCACGTGGCGGACAGTCCGGAATCACCTGTTGGGCATACGCAACCACCTCTGACACGTACCAGAACCACGTGCCGTGCACGCCGGAACCACCTACCGGACAGACCGGAATCAACTTTTGGGCATGCCGGAACCACCAGTCAGATGTGCCAGAAACACGTGCCGGAGACGCCGGAAGCACCTGCCGAGCACGTCGCAACCACCTGCTCAACTCGCCTGAACCACCTGCCGGACACGCCAAAATCACCTGCCCGCTACACCAGCACCACTTCGGGGACAAGCCGGAATCACGTGAGGGGCATGCCGGCACAGCCTCTCAGACTGAACCTCGTGCCGGACACCACAGAACCACCTGCCGGACAGACCGGAACCACCTGCCGGACACGCCGGAACCACCGGCTCGACCCGCCGGAACGACCGCTGGACATGCAAACTCACCTGCCGGCTACGCCGGAAACACTTGGCGAACACTCCGGAATCACCTGCCGGGCATGCCGGAACCACCTCTCAGATATGCCAGAACCACGTGCCAATGACCCCGGAAGCACCTGCCGAGCACGCCGGAACCACCTGCTTGACTCGCCAGAACCACCTGCCGGACATGCAAAAATCACCTGCCGGCTAGGCCACAACGAGTTGGGGAACATTTCGGAATCACCTGCCGGGCTTGCTGGAACCACCTGTCGGTCATGCCAAAATCACCTGCCAACTACGCCAGTACCACTTGGCGGACACTGTGGAAACACCTGTCGGGCCGGCCGGAACCACATCTCAGACGTGCCAGAACCATGCGCATGAGATGCTGGAACCACACCCTGAACAGACGGAAAACACCTGCCAGACCCGTCTGAACAACCTGCCGAGCACGCCGCAGCCACCTGCTCGACTCGCCGGAACCACCTACCTGACATGCCCAAATCACCAGCCGGGTATGCCAGAACCACTTGGCGGGCACTCCGGAATCATCTGCCGGACATGCCGGAACCAGCTCCATGACACACCAGAACCAAGTGCCGGAGACGCCGGAAGCACCTGCCGAGCATGCCGGAGCCACCTGCTCGACTCGCCAGAAACACCTGCCGGACACGCCAAAATCACCTGCCGGGTATGCCAGAACCACCTGGCGGACACTACGGAATCACCTGCCGCGCATGCCGGAAGCACGTGCCAGACACGCCGGAAACACCTACCGGACAGACCGGAACCACCTGCCAAGAACGCCGGAGCCACCTGTTCGACTCGCTGGAACCACCTGCCGGACAGGCCAATATCAACTGCTGGCTATGCCAGAACCACCTGGGGGACAGTCCGGGATCACCTGCCAGCCATGGCAGAACCACCTCTCAGACGTACCTGACCACCTGCCGGAGAAGCTGGAAACACGTCCTGGACAGACTGGAACCACGTGACGGCCATGCCTGAACCACCTGCCGAGCACGGCGGAACCACCTGCCGGACACGCCGAAATCACCTGCGGGCTACGCCAGAACCACTTGGACGACTCTCCGAAATGACCTGCCGGGCATGTTGGAACCACCTCTCAGACGTGCCAGAAGCACGTGGCGGACAGTCCGGAATCACCTGTTGGGCATACGCAACCACCTCTGACACGTACCAGAACCACGTGCCGTGCACGCCGGAACCACCTACCGGACAGACCGGAATCAACTTTTGGGCATGCCGGAACCACCAGTCATATGTGCCAGAAACACGTGCCAGAGACGCCGGAAGCACCTGCCGAGCACGTCGCAACCACCTGCTCAACTCGCCTGAACCACCTGCCGGACACGCCAAAATCACCTGCCCGCTACACCAGCACCACTTCGGGGACAAGCCGGAATCACGTGAGGGGCATGCCGGCACAGCCTCTCAGACTGAACCTCGTGCCGGACACCACAGAACCAGCTGCCGGACAGACCGGAACCACCTGCCGGTCACGCCGGAACCACCGGCTCGACCCGCCGGAACGACCGCTGGACATGCAAACTCACCTGCCGGCTACGCCGGAAACACTTGGCGAACACTCCGGAATCACCTGCCGGGCATGCCGGAACCACCTCTCAGATATGCCAGAACCACGTGCCAATGACCCCGGAAGCACCTGCCAAGCACGCCGGAACCACCTGCTCGACTCGCCAGAACCACCTGCCGGACACGCAAAAATCACCTGCCGGCTACGCCACAACCAGTTGGGGAACACTTCGGAATCACCTGCCGGGCTTGCTGGAACCACCTGCCGGTCATGCCAAAATCACCTGCCAACTACGCCAGTACCACTTGGCGGACACTGTGGAAACACCTGTCGGGCCGGCCGGAACCACATCTCAGACGTGCCAGAACCATGTGCATGAGATGCTGGAACCACACCCTGAACAGACGGAAAACACCTGCCAGACCCGTCTGAACAACCTGCCGAGCACGCCGGAGCCACCTGCTCGACTTGCCGGAACCACCTACCTGACATGCCCAAATCACCAGCCGGGTATGCCAGAACCACTTGGCGGACACTCAGGAATCATCTGCCGGACATGCCGGAACCAGCTCTCAGACACACCAGAACCACGTGCCGGAGACGCCGGAAGCACCTGCCGAGCATGCCGGAGCCACCTGCTCGACTCGCCAGAAACACCTGCCGGACACGCCAAAATCACCTGCCGGGTACGCCAGAACCACCTGGCGGACACTCCGAAATCACCTGTCGCGCATGCCGGAACCACCTCTCAGACGTGCCGGAAGCACGTGCCGGACACGCCGGAATCACCTACCGGACAGACCGGAACCACCTGCCGAGCACGCCGGAGCCACCTGTTCGACTCGCTGGAACCACCTGCCGGACAGGCCAATATCAACTGCTGGCTATGCCAGAACCACCTAGGGGACGGTCCGGAATCACCTGCCAGCCCTGGCGGAACCACCTCTCAGACGTACCAGAACCACCTGCCGGAGAAGCTGGAAACACGTCCTGGACAGTCTGGAACCACCTGCCGGCCAAGCCTGAACCACCTGCCAAGCACAACGGAACAACCTGCCAGACACGCCAAAATCACCTGCGTGTTATGCCAGAACCACTTGGAGGACTCTCTGGGATGACCTGCCGGGCATGCTGGAACCACCTCTCAGACGTGCCAGAACCATGTGGCGGACAGTCCGGAATCACCTGTTGGGCATGCGCAACCACCACTGAGACGTACCAGAACCACATGCCGTGCTGGCTGGAACCACCTACCGGACAGACCGGAATCACCTTTCGGGCATGCCGGAACCACCTGTCAGATGTGCCAGAAACACGTGCCGGAGACGCCGGAAGCACCTGCCAAGCACGTTGGAACCACCTGCTCAACTCGCCTGAACCACCTGCCGGACATGCCAAAATCACCTGCCGACTATGCCAGAACCACTTGGCGAACACTCCGGAATCACTTGCCGGGCATGCAGGAACCACCTCTCAGACATGCCAGAACCCCGTGCCAATGACCCCAGAAGCACCAGCCGAGCACGCCGGAACCACCTGCTCGACTCGCCAGAACCACCTGCCGATCACGCAAAAATCACCTGCCGGCTACGCCACAACCAGTTGGTGAACACTTTGGAATCACCTGCCAGGTTTGCTGGAACCACCTGCCGGTCATGCCAAAATCACCTGCCAACTACGCCAGAACCGCTTGGCGGACACTGCGGAAACACCTGTCGGGCCGGCTGGAACCACATCTCAGACGTGCCAGAAACGTGTTCATGAGATGCTGGAACCACACCCCGAACAGACGGATACCACCTGCCAGAACCGCCTGAACCACCTGCCGAGCACGCCGGAACCACCTGCTCGACTCACCGGTACCACCTCCCTGACACGCCAAAATCACCTGCTGGGTATGCCAGAACCACTTGGAGGACACTCCGGAATCATCTGCCGGACATGCCGGAACCAGCTCCCAGACACACCAGAACCAAGTGCCGGAGACGCCGGAAGCACCTGCCGAGCATGCCGGAGCCACCTGCTCGACTCGCCAGAAACACCTGCCGGACACGCCAAAATCACCTGCCGGGTATGCCAGAACAACCTGGCGGACACTACGGAATCACCTGCCGCGCATGCCGGAAGCACGTGCCAGACACGCCGGAAACACCTACTGGACAGACCGGAACCACCTGCCAAGAACACCGGAGCCACCTGTTCGACTCGCTGGAACCACCTGCCGGACAGGCCAATATCAACTCCTGGCTATGCCAGAACCACCTGGGGGACAGTCCGGGATCACCTGCCAGCCATGGCAGAACCACCTCTCAGACGTACCTGAACCACCTGCCGGAGAAGCTGGAAACACGTCCTGGACAGACTGGAACCACGTGACGGCCATGCCTGAACCACCTACCGAGCACGGCGGAACCACCTGCCAGACACACCAAAATCACCTGCGGGCTACGCCAGAACCACTTGGACGACTCTCCGAAATGACCTGCCGGGCATGTTGGAACCACCTCTCAGACGTGCCAGAAGCACGTGGCGGACAGTCCGGAATCACCTGTTGGGCATACGCAACCACCTCTGACACGTACCAGAACCACGTGCCGTGCACGCCGGAACCACCTACCGGACAGACCGGAATCAACTTTTGGGCATGCTGGAACCACCAGTCAGATGTGCCAGAAACACGTGCCGGAGACGCCGGAAGCACCTGCCGAGCACGTCGCAACCACCTGCTCAACTCGCCTGAACCACCTGCCGGACACGCCAAAATCACCTGCCCGCTACACCAGCACCACTTCGGGGACAAGCCGGAATCACGTGAGGGGCATGCCGGCACAGCCTCTCAGACTGAACCTCGTGCCGGACACCACAGAACCACCTGCCGGACAGACCGGAACCACCTGCCGGACACGCCGGAACCACCGGCTCGACCCGCCGGAACGACCGCTGGACATGCAAACTCACCTGCCGGCTACGCCGGAAACACTTGGCGAACACTCCGGAATCACCTGCCGGGCATGCCGGAACCACCTCTCAGATATGCCAGAACCACGTGCCAATGACCCCGGAAGCACATGCCGAGCACGCCGGAACCACCTGCTCGACTCGCCAGAACCACCTGCCGGACACGCAAAAATCACCTGCCGGCTAGGCCACAACCAGTTGGGGAACACTTCGGAATCACCTGCCGGGCTTGCTGGAACCACCTGCCGGTCATGCCAAAATCACCTGCCAACTACGCCAGTACCACTTGGCGGACACTGTGGAAACACCTGTCGGGCCGGCCGGAACCACATCTCAGACGTGCCAGAACCATGTGCATGAGATGCTGGAACCACACCCCGAACAGACGGAAAACACCTGCCAGACCCGTCTGAACAACCTGCCGAGCACGCCGGAGCCACCTGCTCGACTCGCCAGAACCACCTACCTGACATGCCCAAATCACCGGCCGGGTATGCCAGAACCACTTGGCGGACACTCCGGAATCATCTGCTGGACATGCCGGAACCAGCTCTCAGACACACCAGAACCACGTGCCGGAGACGCCGGAAGCACCTGCCGAGCATGCCGGAGCCACCTGCTCGACTCGCCAGAAACACCTGCCGCACACGCCAAAATCACCTGCCGGGTACGCCAGAACCACCTGGCGGACACTCCGAAATCACCTGTCGCGCATGCCGGAACCACCTCTCAGACGTGCCGGAAGCACGTGCCGGACACGCCGGAATCACCTACCGGACAGACCGGAACCACCTGCCGAGCACGCCGGAGCCACCTGTTCGACTCGCTGGAACCACCTGCCGGACAGGCCAATATCAACTGCTGGCTATGCCAGAACCACCTAGGGGACGGTCCGGAATCACCTGCCAGCCATGGCGGAACCACCTCTCAGACGTACCAGAACCACCTGCCGGAGAAGCTGGAAACACGTCCTGGACAGTCTGGAACCACCTGCCGGCCAAGCCTGAACCACCTGCCAAGCACAACGGAACAACCTGCCAGACACGCCAAAATCACCTGCGTGTTATGCCAGAACCACTTGGAGGACTCTCTGGGATGACCTGCCGGGCATGCCGGAACCACCTCTCAGACGTGCCAGAACCATGTGGCGGACAGTCCGGAATCACCTGTTGGGCATGCGCAACCACCTCTGAGACGTACCAGAACCACATGCCGTGCTGGCTGGAACCACCTACCGGACAGACCGGAATCACCTTTCGGGCATGCCGGAACCACCTGTCAGATGTGCCAGAAACACGTGCCGGAGACGCCGGAAGCACCTGCCAAGCACGTTGGAACCACCTGCTCAACTCGCCTGAACCACCTGCCGGACATGCCAAAATCACCTGCCGACTATGCCAGAACCACTTGGCGAACACTCCGGAATCACTTGCCGGGCATGCAGGAACCACCTCTCAGACATGCCAGAACCCCGTGCCAATGACCCCGGAAGCACCAGCCGAGCACGCCGGAACCACCTGCTCGACTCGCCAGAACCACCTGCCGATCACGCAAAAATCACCTGCCGGCTACGCCACAACCAGTTGGTGAACACTTTGGAATCACCTGCCAGGTTTGCTGGAACCACCTGCCAGTCATGCCAAAATCACCTGCCAACTACGCCAGAACCGCTTGGCGGACACTGCGGAAACACCTGTCGGGCCGGCTGGAACCACATCTCAGACGTGCCAGAAACGTGTTCATGAGATGCTGGAACCACACCCCGAACAGACGGATACCACCTGCCAGAACCGCCTGAACCACCTGCCGAGCACGCTGGAACCACCTGCTCGACTCTCCCGTACCACCTCCCTGACACGCCAAAATCACCTGCTGGGTATGCCAGAACCACTTGGCGGACACTCCGGAATCACCTGCCGGACATGCCGGAACCAGCTCCCAGACACACCAGAACCAAGTGCCGGAGACGCCGGAAGCACCTGCCGAGCATGCCGGAGCCACCTGCTCGACTCGCCAGAAACACCTGCCGGACACGCCAAAATCACCTGCCGGGTATGCCAGAACCACCTGGCGGACACTACGGAATCACCTGCCGCGCATGCCGGAAGCACGTGCCAGACACGCCGGAAACACCTACTGGACAGACCGGAACCACCTGCCAAGAACACCGGAGCCACCTGTTCGACTCGCTGGAACCACCTGCCAGACAGGCCAATATCAACTGCTGGCTATGCCAGAACCACCTGGGGGACGGTCCGGGATCACCTGCCAGCCATGGCAGAACCACCTCTCAGACGTACCTGAACCACCTGCCGGAGAAGCTGGAAACACGTCCTGGACAGACTGGAACCACGTGACGGCCATGCCTGAACCACCTGCCGAGCACGGCGGAACCACCTGCCAGACACACCAAAATCACCTGCGGGCTACGCCAGAACCACTTGGACGACTCTCCGAAATGACCTGCCGGGCATGTTGGAACCACCTCTCAGACGTGCCAGAAGCACGTGGCGGACAGTCCGGAATCACCTGTTGGGCATACGCAACCACCTCTGACACGTACCAGAACCACGTGCCGTGCACGCCGGAACCACCTACCGGACAGACCGGAATCAACTTTTGGGCATGCCGGAACCACCAGTCAGATGTGCCAGAAACACGTGCCGGAGACGCCGGAAGCACCTGCCGAGCACGTCGCAACCACCTGCTCAACTCGCCTGAACCACCTGCCGGACACGCCAAAATCACCTGCCCGCTACACCAGCACCACTTCGGGGACAAGCCGGAATCACGTGAGGGGCATGCCGGCACAGCCTCTCAGACTGAACCTCGTGCCGGACACCACAGAACCACCTGCCGGACAGACCGGAACCACCTGCCGGACACGCCGGAACCACCGGCTCGACCCGCCGGAACGACCGCTGGACATGCAAACTCACCTGCCGGCTACGCCGGAAACACTTGGCGAACACTCCGGAATCACCTGCCGGGCATGCCGGAACCACCTCTCAGATATGCCAGAACCACGTGCCAATGACCCCGGAAGCACCTGCCGAGCACGCCGGAACCACCTGCTCGACTCGCCAGAACCACCTGCCGGACACGCAAAAATCACCTGCCGGCTAGGCCACAACAAGTTGGGGAACACTTCGGAATCACCTGCCGGGCTTGCTGGAACCACCTGCCGGTCATGCCAAAATCACCTGCCAACTACGCCAGTACCACTTGGCGGACACTGTGGAAACACCTGTCGGGCCGGCCGGAACCACATCTCAGACGTGCCAGAACCATGTGCATGAGATGCTGGAACCACATCCCGAACAGACGGAAAACACCTGCCAGACCCGTCTGAACAACCTGCCGAGCACGCCGGAGCCACCTGCTCGACTCGCCGGAACCACCTACCTGACATGCCCAAATCACCAGCCGGGTATGCCAGAACCACTTGGCGGACACTCCGGAATCATCTGCTGGACATGCCGGAACCAGCTCTCAGACACACCAGAACCACGTGCCGGAGACGCCGGAAGCACCTGCCGAGCATGCCGGAGCCACCTGCTCGACTCGCCAGAAACACCTGCCGGACACGCCAAAATTACCTGCCGGGTACGCCAGAACCACCTGGCGGACACTCCGAAATCACCTGTCGCGCATGCCGGAACCACCTCTCAGACGTGCCGGAAGCACGTGCCGGACACGCCGGAATCACCTACCGGACAGACCGGAACCACCTGCCGAGCACGCCGGAGCCACCTGTTCGACTCGCTGGAACCACCTGCCGGACAGGCCAATATCAACTGCTGGCTATGCCAGAACCACCTGGGGACGGTCCGGAATCACCTGCCAGCCATGGCGGAACCACCTCTCAGACGTACCAGAACCACCTGCCGGAGAAGCTGGAAACACGTCCTGGACTGTCTGGAACCACCTGCCGGCCAAGCCTGAACCACCTGCCAAGCACAACGGAACAACCTGCCAGACACGCCAAAATCACCTGCGTGTTATGCCAGAACCACTTGGAGGACTCTCTGGGATGACCTGCCGGGCATGCCGGAACCACCTCTCAGACGTGCCAGAACCATGTGGCGGACAGTCCGGAATCACCTGTTGGGCATGCACAACCACCTCTGAGACGTACCAGAACCACATGCCGTGCAGGCTGGAACCACCTACCGGACAGACCGGAATCACCTTTCGGGCATGTCGGAACCACCTGTCAGATGTGCCAGAAACACGTGCCGGAGACGCCGGAAGCACCTGCCAAGCACGTTGGAACCACCTGCTCAACTCGCCTGAACCACCTGCCGGACATGCCAAAATCACCTGCCGACTATGCCAGAACCACTTGGCGAACACTCCGGAATCACTTGCCGGGCATGCAGGAACCACCTCTCAGACATGCCAGAACCCCGTGCCAATGACCCCGGAAGCACCAGCCGAGCACGCCGGAACCACCTGCTCGACTCGCCAGAACCACCTGCCGATCACGCAAAAATCACCTGCCGGCTACGCCACAACCAGTTGGTGAACACTTTGGAATCACCTGCCAGGCTTGCTGGAACCACCTGCCAGTCATGCCAAAATCACCTGCCAACTACGCCAGAACCGCTTGGCGGACACTGCGGAAACACCTGTCGGGCCGGCTGGAACCACATCTCAGACGTGCCAGAAACGTGTTCATGAGATGCTGGAACCACACCCCGAACAGACGGATACCACCTGCCAGAACCGCCTGAACCACCTGCCGAGCACGCCGGAACCACCTGCTCGACTCACCGGTACCACCTCCCTGACACGCCAAAATCACCTGCTGGGTATGCCGGAACCACTTGGAGGACACTCCGGAATCATCTGCCGGACATGCCGGAACCAGCTCCCAGACACACCAGAACCAAGTGCCGGAGACGCCGGAAGCACCTGCCGAGCATGCCGGAGCCACCTGCTCGACTCGCCAGAAACACCTGCCGGACACGCCAAAATCACCTGCCGGGTATGCCAGAACCACCTGGCGGACACTACGGAATCACCTGCCGCGCATGCCGGAACCACCTCTCAGACGTGCCGGAAGCACGTGCCAGACACGCCGGAAACACCTACCGGACAGACCGGAACCACCTGCCAAGAACGCCGGAGCCACCTGTTCGACTCGCTGGAACCACCTGCCGGACAGGCCAATATCAACTGCTGGCTATGCCAGAACCACCTGGGGGACGGTCCGGGATCACCTGCCAGCCATGGCGGAACCACCTCTCAGACGTACCTGAACCACCTGCCGGAGAAGCTGGAAACACGTCCTGGACAGCCTGGAACCACGTGACGGCCATGCCTGAACCACCTGCCGAGCACGGCGGAACCACCTGCCGGACACACCAAAATCACCTGCGGGCTACGCCAGAACCACTTGGACGACTCTCCGAAATGACCTGCCGGGCATGTTGGAACCACCTCTCAGACGTGCCAGAAGCACGTGGCGGACAGTCCGGAATCACCTGTTGGGCATACGCAACGACCTCTGACACGTACCAGAACCACGTGCCGTGCACGCCGGAACCACCTACCGGACAGACCGGAATCAACTTTTGGGCATGCCGGAACCACCAGTCAGATGTGCCAGAAACAAGTGCCGGAGACGCCGGAAGCACCTGCCGAGCACGTCGCAACCACCTGCTCAACTCGCCTGAACCACCTGCCGGACACGCCAAAATCACCTGCCCGCTACACCAGCACCACTTCGGGGACAAGCCGGAATCACGTGAGGGGCATGCCGGCACAGCCTCTCAGACTGAACCTCGTGCCGGACACCACAGTACCACCTGCCGGACAGACCGGAACCACCTGCCGGACACGCCGGAACCACCGGCTCGACCCGCCGGAACGACCGCTGGACATGCAAACTCACCTGCTGGCTACGCCGGAAACACTTGGCGAGCACTCCGGAATCACCTGCCGGGCATGCCGGAACCACCTTCAGATATGCCAGAACCACGTGCTAATGACCCCGGAAGCACCTGCCGAGCACGCCGGAACCACCTGCTCGACTTGCCAGAACCACCTGCCGGACACGCAAAAATCACCTGCCGGCTAGGCCACAACCAGTTGGGGAACACTTCAGAATCACCTGCCGGGCTTGCTGGAACCACCTGCCGGTCATGCCAAAATCACCTGCCAACTACGCCAGTACCACTTGGCGGACACTGTGGAAACACCTGTCGGGCCGGCCGGAACCACATCTCAGACGTGCCAGAACCATGTGCATGAGATGCTGGAACCACACCCCGAAGAGCCGGAAAACACCTGCCAGCCCCGTCTGAACAACCTGCCGAGCACGCCGGAGCCACCTGCTCGACTCGCCAGAACCACCTACCTGACATGCCCAAATCACCGGCCGGGTATGCCAGAACCACTTGGCGGACACTCCGGAATCATCTGCTGGACATGCCGGAACCAGCTCTCAGACACACCAGAACCACGTGCCGGAGACGCCGGAAGCACCTGCCGAGCATGCCGGAGCCACCTGCTCGACTCGCCAGAAACACCTGCCGCACACGCCAAAATCACCTGCCGGGTACGCCAGAACCACCTGGCGGACACTCCGAAATCACCTGTCGCTCATGCCGGAACCACCTCTCAGACGTGCCGGAAGCACGTGCCGGACACACCGGAATCACCTACCGGACAGACCGGAACCACCTGCCGAGCACGCCGGAGCCACCTGTTCGACTCGCTGGAACCACCTGCCGGACAGGCCAATATCAACTGCTGGCTATGCCAGAACCACCTGGGGACGGTCCGGAATCACCTGCCAGCCATGGCGGAACCACCTCTCAGACGTACCAGAACCACCTGCCGGAGAAGCTGGAAACACGTCCTGGACAGTCTGGAACCATCTGCTGGCCAAGCCTGAACCACCTGCCAAGCACAACGGAACAACCTGCCAGACACGCCAAAATCACCTGCGTGTTATGCCAGAACCACTTGGAGGACTCTCTGGGATGACCTGCCGGGCATGCCGGAACCACCTCTCAGACGTGCCAGAACCATGTGGCGGACAGTCCGGAATCACCTGTTGGGCATGCGCAACCACCTCTGAGACGTACCAGAACCACATGCTGTGCAGGCTGGAACCACCTACCGGACAGACCGGAATCACCTTTCGGGCATGCCGGAACCACCTGTCAGATGTGCCAGAAACACGTGCCGGAGACGCCGGAAGCACCTGCCAAGCACGTTGGAACCACCTGCTCAACTCGCCTGAACCACCTGCCGGACATGCCAAAATCACCTGCCGACTATGCCAGAACCACTTGGCGAACACTCCGGAATCACTTGCCGGGCATGCAGGAACCACCTCTCAGACATGCCAGAACCCCGAGCCAATGACCCCGGAAGCACCAGCCGAGCACGCCGGAACCACCTGCTCGACTTGTCAGAACCACCTGCCGATCACGCAAAAATCACCTGCCGGCTACGCCACAACCAGTTGGTGAACACTTTGGAATCACCTGCCAGGCTTGCTGGAACCACCTGCCAGTCATGCCAAAATCACCTGCCAACTATGCCAGAACCGCTTGGCGGACACTGCGGAAACACCTGTCGGGCCGGCTGGAACCACATCTCAGACGTGCCAGAAACGTGTTCATGAGATGCTGGAACCACACCCCGAACAGACGGATACCACCTGCCAGAACCGCCTGAACCACCTGCCGAGCACGCCGGAACCATCTGCTCGACTCACCGGTACCACCTCCCTGACACGCCAAAATCACCTGCCGGGTATGCCAGAACCACTTGGCGGACACTCCGGAATCATCTGCCGGACATGCCGGAACCAGCTCCCAGACACACCAGAACCAAGTGCCGGAGACGCCGGAAGCACCTGCCGAGCATGCCGGAGCCACCTGCTCGACTCGCCAGAAACAGCTGCCGGACACGCCAAAATCACCTGCCGGGTATGCCAGAACCACCTGGCGGACACTACGGAATCACCTGCCGCGCATGCCGGAAGCACGTGCCAGACACGCCGGAAACACCTACGGGACAGACCGGAACCACCTGCCAAGAACGCTGGAGCCACCTCTTCGATTCGCTGGAGCCTCCTGCCGGACAGGCCAATATCAACTGCTGGCTATGCCAGAACCACCTGGGGGACAGTCCGGGATCACCTGCCAGCCATGGCGGAACCACCTCTCAGACGTACCAGAACCACCTGCCGGAGAAGCTGGAAACACGTCCTGGACAGACTGGAACCACGTGACGGCCATGACTGAACCACCTGCCGAGCACGGCGGAACCACCTGCCGGACGCGCCAAAATCACCTGCGGGCTACGCCAGAACCACTTGGACGACTCTCCGAAATGACCTGCAGGGCAGGTTGGAACCACCTCTCAGACGTGCCAGAAGCACGTGGCGGACAGTCCGGAATCACCTGTTGGGCATACGCAACCACCTCTGACACGTACCAGAACCACGTGCCGTGCACGCCGGAACCACCTACCGGACAGACCGGAATCACCTTTTGGGCATGCCGGAACCACCAGTCAGATGTGCCAGAAACACGTGCCGGAGACGCCGGAAGCACCTGCCGAGCACGTCGCAACCACCTGCTCAACTCGCCTGAACCACCTGCCGGACACGCCAAAATCACCTGCCCGCTACACCAGCACCACTTCGGGGACAAGCCGGAATTACGTGAGGGGCATGCCGGTACAGCCTCTCAGACTGAACCTCGTGCCGGACACCACAGAACCACCTGCCGGACAGACCGGAACCACCTGCCGGACACGCCGGAACCACCGGCTCGACCCGCCGGAACGACTGCTGGACATGCAAAATCACCTGCCGGCTACGCCGGAAACACTTGGCGAACACTCCGGAATCACCTGCTGGGCATGCCGGAACCACCTCTCAGATATGCCAGAACCACGTGCCAATGACCCCGGAAGCACCTGCCGAGCACGCCGGAACCACCTGCTCGACTCGCCAGAACCACCTGCCGGACACGCAGAAATCACCTGCCGGGTACGCCACAACCAGTTGGGGAACACTTCGGAATCACCTGCCGGGCTTGCTGGAACCACCTGCCGGTCATGCCAAAATCACCTGCCAACTACGCCAGTACCACTTGGCGGACACTGTGGAAACACCTGTCGGGCCGGCCGGAACCACATCTCAGACGTGCCAGAACCATGTGCATGAGATGCTGGAACCACACCCTGAACAGACGGAAAACACCTGCCAGACCAGTCTGAACAACCTGCCGAGCACCCCGGAGCCACCTACTCGACTCGCCGGAACCACCAACTGACATGCCCAAATCACCAGCCGGGTATGCCAGAACCACTTGGCGGACACTCCGGAATCATCTGCCGGACATGCCGGAACCAGCTATCAGACACAGCAGAACCACGTGCCGGAGACGCCGGAAGCACCTGCCGAGCATGCCGGAGCCACATGCTCGACTCGCCAAAACACCTGCTGGACACGCCAAAATCACCTGCCGGGTACGCCAGAACCACCTGGCGGACACTCCGAAATCACCTGTCGCGCATGCCGGAACCACCTCTCGGATGTGCCGGAAGCACGTGCCGGACACGCCGGAATCACCTAGCGGACAGACCGGAACCACCTGCCGAGCACGCCGGAGCCACCTGTTCGACTCGCTGGAACCACCTGCCGGACAGGCCAATATCAACTGCTGGCTATGCCAGAACCACCTGGGGGACGGTCCGGAATCACCTGCCAGCCATGGCGGAACCACCTCTCAGACGTACCAGAACCACCTGCCGGAGAAGCTGGAAACACGTCCTGGACAGTCTGGAACCACCTGCCGGCCAAGCCTGAACCACCTGCCAAGCACAACGGAACAACCTGCCAGACACGCCAAAATCACCTGCGTGTTATGCCAGAACCACTTGGAGGACTCTCTGGGATGACCTGCCGGGCATGCCGGAACCACCTCTCAGACGTGCCAGAACCATGTGGCGGACAGTCCGGAATCACCTGTTGGGCATGCGCAACCACCTCTGAGACGTACCAGAACCACATGCCGTGCAGGCTGGAACCACCTACCGGACAGACCGGAATCACCTTTCGATCATGCCGGAACCACCTGTCAGATGTGCCAGAAGCACGTGCCGGAGACGCCGGAAGCACCTGCCAAGCACGTTGGAACCACCTGCTCAACTCGCCTGAACCACCTGCCGGACATGCCAAAATCACCTGCCAACTATGCCAGAACCACTTGGCGAACACTCCGGAATCACTTGCCGGGCATGCAGGAACCACCTCTCAGACATGCCAGAACCCCGTGCCAATGACCCCGGAAGCACCAGCCGAGCATGCCGGAACCACCTGCTCGACTCGTCAGAACCACCTGCCGATCACGCAAAAATCACCTGCCGGCTACGCCACAACCAGTTGGTGAACACTTTGGAATCACCTGCCAGGCTTGCTGGAACCACCTGCCGGTCATGCCAAAATCACCTGACAACTACGCCAGAACCGCTTGGCGGACACTGCGGAAACACCTGTCGGGCCGGCTGGAACCACATCTCAGACGTGCCAGAAACGTGTTCATGAGATGCTGGAACCACACCCCGAACAGACGGATACCACCTGCCAGAACCGCCTGAACCACCTGCCGAGCACGCCGGAAAAACCTGGTCGACTCACCGGTACCACCTCCCTGACACGCCAAAATCACCTGCTGGGTATGCCAGAACCACTTGGCGGACACTCCGGAATCATCTGCCGGACATGCCGGAACCAGCTCTCAGACACACCAGAACCAAGTGCCGGAGACGCCGGAAGCACCTGCCGAGCATGCCGGAGCCACCTGCTCGACTCGCCAGAAACACCTGCCGGACACGCCAAAATCACCTGCCGGGTATGCCAGAACCACCTGGCGGTCACTACGGAATCACCTGCCGCGCATGCCGGAACCACCTCTCAGACATGCCGGAAGCACGTGCCAGACACGCCGGAAACACCTACTGGACAGACCGGAACCACCTGCCAAGAACGCCGGAGCCACCTGTTGGACTCGCTGGAACCACCTGCCGGACAGGCCAATATCAACTGCTGGCTATGCCAGAACCACCGTGGGGACAGTCCGGGATCACCTGCCAGCCATGGCGGAACCACCTCTCAGACGTACCAGAACCACCTGCCGGAGAAGCTGGAAACACGTCCTGGACAGACTGGAACCACGTGACGGCCATGCCTGAACCACCTGCCGAGCACGGCGGAACCACCTGCCGGACGCGCCAAAATCACCTGCGGGCTACGGGAGAACCACTTGGACGACTCTCCGAAATGACCTGCCGGGCAGGTTGGAACCACCTCTCAGACGTGCCAGAAGCACGTGGCGGACAGTCCGGAATCACCTGTTGGGCATACGCAACCACCTCTGACACGTACCAGAACCACGTGCCGTGCACGCCGGAACCACCTACCGGACAGCCCGGAATCAACTTTTGGGCATGCCGGAACCACCAGTCAGATGTGCCAGAAACACGTGCCGGAGACGCCGGAAGCACCTGCCGAGCACGTCGCAACCACCTGCTGAACTCGCCTGAACCACCTGCCGGACACGCCAAAATCACCTGCCCGCTACACTAGCACCACTTCGGGGACAAGCCGGAATCACGTGAGGGGCATGCCGGCACAGCCTCTCAGACTGAACCTCGTGCCGGACACCACAGAACCACCTGCCGGACAGACCGGAACCACCTGCCGGACACGCCGGAACCACCGGCTCGACCCGCCGGAACGACCGCTGGACATGCAAACTCACCTGCCGGCTACGCCGGAAACACTTGGCGAACACTCCGGAATCACCTGCTGGGCATGCCGGAACCACCTCTCAGATATGCCAGAACCACGTGCCAATGACCCCGGAAGCACCTGGCGAGCACGCCGGAACCACCTGCTCGACTCGCCAGAACCCCCTGCCGGACACGCAGAAATCACCTGCCGGCTACGCCACAACCAGTTGGGGAACACTTCGGAATCACCTGCCGGGCTTGCTGGAACCACCTGCCGGTCATGCCAAAATCACCTGCCAACTACGCCAGTACCACTTGGCGGACACTGTGGAAACACCTGTCGGGCCGGCCGGAACCACATCTCAGACGTGCCAGAACCATGTGCATGAGATGCTGGAACCACACCCCGAACAGACGGAAAACACCTGCCAGACCCGTCTGAACAACCTGCCGAGCACGCCGGAGCCACCTACTCGACTCGCCGGAACCACCTACCTGACATGCCCAAATCACCAGCCGGGTATGCCAGAACCACTTGGCGGACACTCCGGAATCATCTGCCGGACATGCCGGAACCAGCTCTCAGACACACCAGAACCACGTGCCGGAGACGCCGGAAGCACCTGCCGAGCATGGCTGAGCCACTTGCTCGACTCGCCAGAAACACCTGCCGGACACGCCAAAATCACCTGCCGGGTACGCCAGAACCACCTGGCGGACACTCCGAAATCACCTGTCGCGCATGAAAAACCACCTCTCGGATGTGCCGGAAGCAGGTGCCGGACACGCCGGAATCACCTAGCGGACAGACCGGAACCACCTGCCAAGAACGCTGGAGCCACCTGTTCGATTCGCTGGAACCTCCTGCCGGACAGGCCAATATCAACTGCTGGCTATGCCAGAACCACCTGGGGGACAGTCCGGGATCACCTGCCAGCCATGGCGGAACCACCTCTCAGACGTACCAGAACCACCTGCCGGAGAAGCTGGAAACACGTCCTGGACAGACTGGAACCACGTGACGGCCATGCCTGAACCACCTGCCGAGCACGGCGGAACCACCTGCCGGACGCGCCAAAATCACCTGCGGGCTACGCCAGAACCACTTGGACGACTCTCCGAAATGACCTGCCGGGCAGGTTGGAACCACCTCTCAGACGTGCCAGAAGCACGTGGCGGACAGTCCGGAATCACCTGTTGCGCATACGCAACCACCTCTGACACGTACCAGAACCACGTGCCGTGCACGCCGGAACCACCTACCGGACAGACCGGAATCAACTTTTGGGCATGCCGGAACCCCCAGTCAGATGTGCCAGAAACACGTGCCGGAGACGCCGGAAGCACCTGCCGAGCACGTCGCAACCACCTGCTCAACTCGCCTGAACCACCTGCCGGACACGCCATAATCACCTGCCCGCTACACCAGCACCACTTCGGGGACAAGCTGGAATCACGTGAGGGGCATGCCGGCACAGCCTCTCAGACTGAACCTCGTGCCGGACACCACAGAACCACCTGCCGGACAGACCGGAACCACCTGCCGGACACGCCGGAACCACCGGCTCGACCCGCCGGAACGACTGCTGGACATGCAAAATCACCTGCCGGCTACGCCGGAAACACTTGGCAAACACTCCGGAAGCACCTGCTGGGCATGCCAGAACCACCTCTCAGATATGCCAGAACCACGTGCCAATGACCCCTGAAGCACCTGCCGAGCACGCCGGAGCCACCTGCTCGACTCGCCAGAACCCCCTGCCGGACACGCAGAAATCACCTGCCGGCTACGCCACAACCAGTTGGGGAACACTTCGGGATCACCTGCCGGGCTTGCTGGAACCACCTGACGGTCATGCCAAAATCACCTGCCAACTACGCCAGTACCACTTGGCGGACACTGTGGAAACACCTGTCGGGCCTGCCGGAACCACATCTTAGACGTGCCAGAACCATGTGCATGAGATGCTGGAACCACACCCCGAACAGACGGAAAACACCTGCCAGACCCGTCTGAACAACCTGCCGAGCACCTACCTGACATGCCCAAATCACCAGCCGGGTATGCCAGAACCACTTGGCGGACACTCCGGAATCATCTGCCGGACATGCCGGAACCAGCTCTCAGACACACCAGAACCACGTGCCGGAGACGCCGTAAGCACCTGCCGAGCATGCCGGAGCCACCTGCTCGACTCGCCAGAAACACCAGCCGATCATTCAAAAATCACCTGCCGGCTACGCCACAACCATTTGGTGAACACTTTGGAATCACCTGCCAGGCTTGCTGGAACCACCTGCCGGTCATGCCAAAATCACCTGACAACTACGCCAGAACCGCTTGGCGGACACTGCGGAAACACCTGTCGGGCCGGCTGGAACCACATCTCAGACATGCCAGAAACGTGTTCATGAGATGCTGGAACCACACCCCGAACAGACGGATACCACCTGCCAGAACCGCCTGAACCACCTGCCGAGCACGCCAGAACCACCTGCTCGACTCACCGGTACCACCTCCCTGACACGCCAAAATCACCTGCCGGGTATGCCAGAACCACTTGGCGGACACTCCGGAATCATCTGCCGGACATGCCGGAACCAGCTCTCAGACACACCAGAACCAAGTGCCGGAGACGCCGGAAGCACCTGCCGAGCATGCCGGAGCCACCTGCTCGACTCGCCAGAAACACCTGCCGGACACGCCAAAATCACCTGCCGGGTACGCCAGAACCACCTGGCGGACACTCCGAAATCACCTGTCGCGCATGCTGGAACCACCTCTCGGATGTGCCGGAAGCACGTGCCGGACACGCCGGAATCACCTAGCGGACAGACCGGAACCACCTGCCGAGCACGCCGGAGCCACCTGTTCGACTCGCTGGAACCACCTGCCGGACAGGCCAATATCAACTGCTGGCTATGCCAGAACCACCTGGGGGACGGTCCGGAATCACCTGCCAGCCATGGCGAAACCACCTCTCAGACGTACCAGAACCACCTGCCGGAGAAGCTGGAAACACGTCCTGGACAGTCTGGAACCACCTGCCGGCCAAGCCTGAACCACCTGCCAAGCACAACGGAACAACCTGCCAGACACGCCAAAATCACCTGCGTGTTATGCCAGAACCACTTGGAGGACTCTCTGGGATGACCTGCCGGGCATGCCGGAACCACCTCTCAGACGTGCCAGAACCATGTGGCGGACAGTCCGGAATCACCTGTTGGGCATGCGCAACCACCTCTGAGACGTACCAGAACCACATGCCGTGCAGGCTGGAACCACCTACCGGACAGACCGGAATCACCTTTCGATCATGCCGGAACCACCTGTCAGATGTGCCAGAAACACGTGCCGGAGACGCCGGAAGCACCTGCCAAGCACGTTGAAACCACCTGCTCAACTCGCCTGAACCACCTGCCGGACATGCCAAAATCACCTGCCGACTATGCCAGAACCACTTGGCGAACACTCCGGAATCACTTGCCGGGCATGCAGGAACCACCTCTCAGACATGCCAGAACCCCGTGCCAATGACCCCGGAAGCACCAGCCGAGCACGCCGGAACCACCTGCTCGACTCGTCAGAACCACCTGCCGATCACGCAAAAATCACCTGCCGGCTACGCCACAACCAGTTGGTGAACACTTTGGAATCACCTGCCAGGCTTCCTGGAACCACCTGCCGGTCATGCCAAAATCACCTGCCAACTACGCCAGAACCGCTTGGCGGACACTGCGGAAACACCTGTCGGGCCGGCTGGAACCACATCTCAGACGTGCCAGAAACGTGTTCATGAGATGCTGGAACCACACCCCGAACAGACGGATACCACCTGCCAGAACCGCCTGAACCACCTGCCGAGCACGCCGGAGCCACCTGCTCGACTCGCCAGAAACACCTGCCGGACACGCCAAAATCACCTGCCGGGTATGCCAGAACCACCTGGCAGTCACTACGGAATCACCTGCCGCGCATGCCGGAACCACCTCTCAGACATGCCGGAAGCACGTGCCAGACACGCCGGAAACACCTACCGGACAGACCGGAACCACCTGCCAAGAACGCTGGAGCCACCTGTTCGATTCGCTGGAACCTCCTGCCGGACAGGCCAATATAAACTGCTGGCTATGCCAGAACCACCGTGGGGACAGTCCGGGATCACCTGCCAGCCATGGCGGAACCACCTCTCAGACGTACCAGAACCACCTGCCGGAGAAGCTGGAAACACGTCCTGGACAGACTGGAACCACGTGACGGCCATGCCTGAACCACCTGCCGAGCACGGCGGAACCACCTGCCGGACACACCAAAATCACCTGCGGGCTACGCCAGAACCACTTGGACGACTCTCCGAAATGACCTGCCGGGCAGGTTGGAACCACCTCTCAGACGTGCCAGAAGCACGTGGCGGACAGTCCGGAATCACCTGTTGCGCATACGCAACCACCTCTGACACGTACCAGAACCACGTGCCGTGCACGCCGGAACCACCTACCGGACAGACCGGAATCAACTTTTGGGCATGCCGGAACCCACAGTCAGATGTGCCAGAAACACGTGCCGGAGACGCCGGAAGCACCTGCCGAGCACGTCGCAACCACCTGCTCAACTCGCCTGAACCACCTGCCGGACACGCCATAATCACCTGCCCGCTACACCAGCACCACTTCGGGGACAAGCTGGAATCACGTGAGGGGCATGCCGGCACAGCCTCTCAGACTGAACCTCGTGCCGGACACCACAGAACCACCTGCCGGACAGACCGGAACCACCTGCCGGACACGCCGGAACCACCGGCTCGACCCGCCGGAACGACTGCTGGACATGCAAAATCACCTGCCGGCTACGCCGGAAACACTTGGCGAACACTCCGGAAGCACCTGCTGGGCATGCCGGAACCACCTCTCAGATATGCCAGAACCACGTGCCAATGACCCCTGAAGCACCTGCCGAGCACGCCGGAACCACCTGCTCGACTCGCCAGAACCACCTGCCGATCACGCAAAAATCACCTGCCGGGTATTCCAGAACCACTTGGCGGACACTCCGGAATCATCTGCCGGACATGCCGGAACCAGCTCTCAGACACACCAGAACCAAGTGCCGGAGACGCCGGAAGCACCTGCCGAGCATGCCGGAGCCACCTGCTCGACTCGCCAGAAACACCTGCCGGACACGCCAAAATCACCTGCCGGGTATTCCAGAACCACCTGGCGGACACTACGGAATCACCTGCCGCGCATGCCGGAAGCACGTGCCAGACACGCCGGAAACACCTACTGGACAGACCGGAACCACCTGCCAAGAACGCCGGAGCCACCTGTTCGACTCGCTGGAACCACCTGCCGGACAGGCCAATATCAACTGCTGGCTATGCCAGAACCACCGTGGGGACAGTGCGGGATCACCTGCCAGAAATGGCGGAACCACCTCTCAGACGTACCAGAACCACCTGCCGGAGAAGCTGGAAACACGTCCTGGACAGTCTGGAACCACCTGCCGGCCAAGCCTGAACCACCTGCCAAGCACAACGGAACAACCTGCCAGACACGCCAAAATCACCTGCGTGTTATGCCAGAACCACTTGGAGGACTCTCTGGGATGACCTGCCGGGCATGCCGGAACCACCTCTCAGACGTGCCAGAACCATGTGGCGGACAGTCCGGAATCACCTGTTGGGCATGCGCAACCACCTCTGAGACGTACCAGAACCACATGCCGTGCAGGCTGGAACCACCTACCGGACAGACCGGAATCACCTTTCGGGCATGCCGGAACCACCTGTCAGATGTGCCAGAAACACGTGCCGGAGACGCCGGAAGCACCTGCCAAGCACGTTGGAACCACCTGCTCAACTCGCCTGAACCACCTGCCGGACATGCCAAAATCACCTGCCGACTATGCCAGAATCACTTGGCGAACACTCCGGAATCACTTGCCGGGCATGCAGGAACCACCTCTCAGACATGCCAGAACCCCGTGCCAATGACCCCGGAAGCACCAGCCGAGCACGCCGGAACCACCTGCTCGACTCGTCAGAACCACCTGCCGATCACGCAAAAATCACCTGCCGGCTACGCCACAACCAGTTGGTGAACACTTTGGAATCACCTGCCAGGCTTGCTGGAACCACCTGCCGGTCATGCCAAAATCACCTGCCAACTACGCCAGAACCGCTTGGCGGACACTGCGGAAACACCTGTCGGGCCGGCTGGAACCACATCTCAGACGTGCCAGAAACGTGTTCATGAGATGCCGGAACCACACCCCGAACAGACGGATACCACCTGCCAGAACCGCCTGAACCACCTGCCGAGCATGCTGGAACCACCTGCTCGACTCACCGGTACCACCTCCCTGACACGCCAAAATCACCTGCTGGGTATGCCAGAACCACTTGGCGGACACTCCGGAATCATCTGCCGGACATGCCGGAACCAGCTCTCAGACACACCAGAACCAAGTGCCGGAGACGCCGGAAGCACCTGCTGAGCATGGCTGAGCCACTTGCTCGACTCGCCAGAAACACCTGCCGGACACGCCAAAATCACCTGCCGGGTACGCCAGAACCACCTGGCGGACACTCCGAAATCACCTGTCGCGCATGCTGGAACCACCTCTCGGATGTGCCGGAAGCACGTGCCGGACACGCCGGAATCACCTAGCGGACAGACCGGAACCACCTGCCGAGCACGCCGGAGCCACCTGTTCGACTCGCTGGAACCACCTGCCGGACAGGCCAATATCAACTGCTGGCTATGCCAGAACCACCTGGGGGACGGTCCGGAATCACCTGCCAGCCATGGCGAAACCACCTCTCAGACGTACCAGAACCACCTGCCGGAGAAGCTGGAAACACGTCCTGGACAGTCTGGAACCACCTGCCGGCCAAGCCTGAACCACCTGCCAAGCACAACGGAACAACCTGCCAGACACGCCAAAATCACCTGCGTGTTATGCCAGAACCACTTGGAGGACTCTCTGGGATGACCTGCCGGGCATGCCGGAACCACCTCTCAGACGTGCCAGAACCATGTGGCGGACAGTCCGGAATCACCTGTTGGGCATGCGCAACCACCTCTGAGACGTACCAGAACCACATGCCGTGCAGGCTGGAACCACCTACCGGACAGACCGGAATCACCTTTCGATCATGCCGGAACCACCTGTCAGATGTGCCAGAAACACGTGCCATAGACGCCGGAAGCACCTGCCAAGCACGTTGGAACCACCTGCTCAACTCGCCTGAACAACCTGCCGGACATGCCAAAATCACCTGCCGACTATGCCAGAACCACTTGGCGAACACTCCGGAATCACTTGCCGGGCATGCAGGAACCACCTCTCAGACATGCCAGAACCCCGTGCCAATGACCCCGGAAGCACCAGCCGAGCACGCCGGAACCACCTGCTCGACTCGTCAGAACCACCTGCCGATCACGCAAAAATCACCTGCCGGCTACGCCACAACCAGTTGGTGAACACTTTGGAATCACCTGCCAGGCTTCCTGGAACCACCTGCCGGTCATGCCAAAATCACCTGCCAACTACGCCAGAACCGCTTGGCGGACACTGCGGAAACACCTGTCGGGCCGGCTGGAACCACATCTCAGACGTGCCAGAAACGTGTTCATGAGATGCTGGAACCACACCCCGAACAGACGGATACCACCTGCCAGAACCGCCTGAACCACCTGCCGAGCACGCCGGAGCCACCTGCTCGACTCGCCAGAAACACCTGCCGGACACGCCAAAATCACCTGCCGGGTATGCCAGAACCACCTGGCAGTCACTACGGAATCACCTGCCGCGCATGCCGGAACCACCTCTCAGACATGCCGGAAGCACGTGCCAGACACGCCGGAAACACCTACCGGACAGACCGGAACCACCTGCCAAGAACGCTGGAGCCACCTGTTCGATTCGCTGGAACCTCCTGCCGGACAGGCCAATATCAACTGCTGGCTATGCCAGAACCACCTGGGGGACAGTCCGGGATCACCTGCCAGCCATGGCGGAACCACCTCTCAGACGTACCAGAACCACCTGCCGGAGAAGCTGGAAACACGTCCTGGACAGACTGGAACCACGTGACGGCCATGCCTGAACCACCTGCCGAGCACGGCGGAACCACCTGCCGGACGCGCCAAAATCACCTGCGGGCTACACTAGAACCACTTGGACGACTCTCCGAAATGACCTGCCGGGCAGGTTGGAACCACCTCTCAGACGTGCCAGAAGCACGTGGCGGACAGTCCGGAATCACCTGTTGGGCATGCGCAACCACCTCTGAGACGTACCAGAACCACATGCCGTGCAGGCTGGAACCACCTACCGGACAGACCGGAATCACCTTTCGGGCATGCCGGAACCACCTGTCAGATGTGCCAGAAACACGTGCCGGAGACGCCGGAAGCACCTGCCAAGCACGTTGGAACCACCTGCTCAACTCGCCTGAACCACCTGCCGGACATGCCAAAATCACCTGCTGACTATGCCAGAATCACTTGGCGAACACTCCGGAATCACTTGCCGGGCATGCAGGAACCACCTCTCAGACATGCCAGAACCCCGTGCCAATGACCCCGGAAGCACCAGCCGAGCACGCCGGAACCACCTGCTCGACTCGTCAGAACCACCTGCCGATCACGCAAAAATCACCTGCCGGCTACGCCACAACCAGTTGGTGAACACTTTGGAATCACCTGCCAGGCTTGCTGGAACCACCTGCCGGTCATGCCAAAATCACCTGCCAACTACGCCAGAACCGCTTGGCGGACACTGCGGAAACACCTGTCGGGCCGGCTGGAACCACATCTCAGATGTGCCAGAAACGTGTTCATGAGATGCCGGAACCACACCCCGAACAGACGGATACCACCTGCCAGAACCGCCTGAACCACCTGCCGAGCACGCCGGAGCCACCTGCTCGACTCGCCGGAACCACCTAGCTGACATGCCACAATCACCAGCCGGGTATGCCAGAACCAGTTGGCAGACACTCCGGAATCATCTGCCGGACATGCCGGAACCAGCGCTCAGACACACCAGAACCACGTGCCGGAGACGCCGGAAGCACCTGCCGAGCATGCCGGAGCCACCTGCTCGACTCGCCAGAAACACCTGCCGGACACGCCAAAATCACCTGCCGGGTACGCCAGAACCACCTGGGGGACACTCCGAAATCACCTGTCGCGCATGCCGGAACCACCTCTCAGACGTGCCGGAAGCACGTGCCGGAAACGCCGGAATCACCTACCGGACAGACCGGAACCACCTGCCGAGCACGCCGGAGCCACCTTTTCGACTCGCTGGAACCACCTGCCGGACAGGCCAATATCAACTGCTGGCTATGCCAGAACCACCTGGGGGACGGTCCGGAATCACCTGCCAGCCCTGGCGGAACCACCTCTCAGACGTACCAGAACCACCTGCCGGAGAAGCTGGAAACACGTCCTGGACAGTCTGGAACCACCTGCCGGCCAAGCCTGAACCACCTGCCAAGCACAACGGAACAACCTGCCAGACACGCCAAAATCACCTGCGTGTTATGCCAGAACCACTTGGAGGACTCTCTGGGATGACCTGCCGGGCATGCCGGAACCACCTCTCAGACGTGCCAGAACCATGTGGCGGACAGTCCGGAATCACCTGTTGGGCATGCGCAACCACCTCTGAGACGTACCAGAACCACATGCCGTGCAGGCTGGAACCACCTACCGGACAGACCGGAATCACCTTTTGGGCATGCCGGAACCACCTGTCAGATGTGCCAGAAACACGCGCCGGAGACGCCGGAAGCACCTGCCAAGCAAGTTGGAACCACCTGCTCAACTCGCCTGAACCACCTGCCGGACATGCCAAAATCACCTGCCGACTATGCCAGAACCACTTGGCGAACACTCCGGAATCACTTGCCGGGCATGCAGGAACCACCTCTCAGACATGCCAGAACCCCGTGCCAATGACCCCGGAAGCACCAGCCGAGCATGCCGGAACCACCTGCTCGACTCCCCAGAACCACCTGCCTATCACGCAAAAATCACCTGCCGGCTACGCCACAACCAGTTGGTGAACACTTTGGAATCACCTGCCAGGCTTGCTGGAACCACCTGCCAGTCATGCCAAAATCACCTGCCAACTACGCCAGAACCGCTTGGCGGACACTTCGGAAACACCTGTCGGGCCGGCTGGAACCACATCTCAGACGTGCCAGAAACGTGTTCATGAGATGCTGGAACCACACCCCGAACAGACGGATACCACCTGCCAGAACCGCCTGAACCACCTGCCGAGCACGCCGCAACCACCTGCTCGACTCACCGGTACCACCTCCCTGACACGCCAAAATCACCTGCTGGGTATGCCAGAACCATTGGCGGACACTCCGGAATCATCTGCCGGACATGCTGGAACCAGCTCTCAGACCCACCAGAACCAAGTGCGGGAGACGCCGGAAGCACCTGCCGAGCATGCCGGAGCCACCTGCTCGACTCGCCAGAAACACCTGCCGGACACGCCAAAATCACCTGCCGGGTATGCCAGAACCACCTGGCGGACACTCCGGAATCACCTGCCGCGCATGCCGGAACCACCTCTCAGACACACCGGAAGCACGTGCCTGACACGCAGGAAACACCTACCGGACAGACCGGAACCACCAGCCAAGAACGCCGGAGCCACGTGTTCGACTCGCTGGAACCACCTGCCGGACAGGCCAATATCAACTGCTGGCTATGCCAGAACCACCTGGGTGACAGTCCGGGATCAACTGCCAGCCATGGCGGAACCACCTCTCAGACGTACCAGAACCACCTTCCGGAGAAGCTGGAAACACGTCCTGGACAGACTGGAACCACGTGACGGCCATGCCTGAACCACCTGCTGAGCACGGCGGAAGCACCTGCCGGACACGCCAAAATCACCTGCGGGCTACGCCAGAACCACTAGGACGCCTCTCCGAAATGACCTGCCGGGCATGTTGGAACCACCTCTCAGACGTGCCAGAAGCACGTGGCGGACAGTCCGGAATCACCTGTTGGGCATACGCAACCACCTCTGACACGTACCAGAACCACGTGCCGTGCACGCCGGAACCACCTACCGGACAGACCGGAATCAACTTTTGGGCATGCCGGAACCACCAGTCAGATGTGCCAGAAACACGTGCCGGAGACGCCGGAAGCACCTGCCGAGCACGTCGCAACCACCTGCTCAACTCGCCTGAAACACCTGCCGGACACGCCAAAATCACCTGCCCGCTACACCAGCACCACTTCGGGGACAAGCCGGAATCACGTGAGGCGCATGCTGGCACAGCCTCTCAGACTGAACCTCGTGCCGGACACCACAGAACCACCTGCCGGACACGCCGGAACCACCGGCTCGACCCGCCGGAACGACCGCTGGACATGCAAACTCACCTGCCGGCTACGCCGGAAACACTTGGCGAACACTCCGGAATCACCTGCCGGGCATGCCGGAACCACCTCTCAGATATGCCAGAACCACGTGCCAATGACCCCGGAAGCACATGCCGAGCACGCCGGAACCACCTGCTCGACTCGCCAGAACCACCTGCCGGACATGCCAAAATCACCTGCCGGCTACGCCACAACCAGTTGGGGAACACTTCGGAATCACCTGCCGGGCTTGCTGGAACCACCTGCCGGTCATGCCAAAATCACCTGCCAACTACGCCCGTACCACTTGGAGGACACTGTGGAAACACCTGTCGGGCCGGCCGGAACCACATCTCAGACGTGCCAGAACCATGTGCATGAGATGCTGGAACTACACCCCGAACAGACGGAAAACACCTGCCAGACCCGTCTGAACAACCTGCCGAGCACGCCGGAGCCACCTACTCGACTCGCCGGAACCACCTACCTGACGTGCCCAAATCACCAGCCGGGTATGCCAGAACCACTTGGCGGACACTCCGGAATCATCTGCCGGACATGCCGGAACCAGCTCTCAGACACACCAGAACCACGTGCCGGAGACGCCGGAAGCACCTGCCGAGCATGCCGGAGCCACCTGCTCGACTCGCCAGAAACACCTGCCGGACACGCCAAAATCACCTGCCGGGTACGCCAGAACCACCTGGCGGACACTCCGAAATCACCTGTCGCGCATGCCGGAACCACCTCTCAGACGTGCCGGAAGCACGTGCCGGACACGCCGGAATCACCTACCGGACAGACCGGAACCACCTGCCGAGCACGCCGGAGCCACCTGTTCGACTCGCTGGAACCACCTGCCGGACAGGCCAATATCAACTGCTGGCTATGCCAGAACCACCTAGGGGATGGTCCGGAATCACCTGCCAGCCATGGCGGAACCACCTCTCAGACGTACCAGAACCACCTGCCGGAGAAGCTGGAAACACGTCCTGGACAGTCTGGAACCACCTGCCGGCCAAGCCTGAACCACCTGCCAAGCACAACGGAACAACCTGCCAGACACGCCAAAATCACCTGCGTGTTATGCCAGAACCACTTGGAGGACTCTCTGGGATGACCTGCCGGGCATGCCGGAACCACCTCTCAGACGTGCCAGAACCATGTGGCGGACAGTCCGGAATCACCTGTTGGGCATGCGCAACCACCTCTGAGACGTACCAGAACCACATGCCGTGCAGGCTGGAACCACCTACCGGACAGACCGGAATCAGCTTTCGGGCATGCCGGAACCACGTGTCAGATGTGCCAGAAACACGTGCCGGAGACGCCGGAAGCACCTGCCAAGCACGTTGGAACCACCTGCTCAACTCGCCTGAACCACCTGCCGGACATGCCAAAATCACCTGCCGACTATGCCAGAACCACTTGGCGAACACTCCGGAATCACTTGCCGGGCATGCAGGAACCACCTCTCAGACATGCCAGAACCCCGTGCCAATGACCCCGGAAGCACCAGCCGAGCACGCCGGAACCACCTGCTCGACTCGCCAGAACCACCTGCCGATCACGCAAAAATCACCTGCCGGCTACGCCACAACCAGTTGGGGAACACTTCGGAATCACCTGCCGGGCTTGCTGGAACCACCTGCCGGTCATGCCAAAATCACCTGCCAACTACGCCAGTACCACTTGGCGGACACTGTGGAAACACCTGTCGGGCCGGCCGGAACCACATCTCAGACGTGCCAGAACCATGTGCATGAGATGCTGGAACCACACCCCGAACCGACGGAAAACACCTGCCAGACCCGTCTGAACAACCTGCCGAGCACCTACCTGACATGCCCAAATCACCAGCCGGGTATGCCAGAACCACTTGGCGGACACTCCGGAATCATCTGCCGGACATGCCGGAACCAGCTCTCAGACACACCAGAACCATGTGCCGGAGACGCCGTAAGCACCTGCCGAGCATGCCGGAGCCACCTGCTCGACTCGCCAGAAACACCAGCCGATCATTCAAAAATCACCTGCCGGCTACGCCACAACCATTTGGTGAACACTTTGGAATCACCTGCCAGGCTTGTTGGAACCACCTGCCGGTCATGCCAAAATCACCTGACAACTACGCCAGAACCGCTTGGCGGACACTGCGGAAACACCTGTCGGGCCGGCTGGAACCACATCTCAGACGTGCCAGAAACGTTTTCATGAGATGCTGGAACCACACCCCGAACAGACGGCTACCACCTGCCAGAACCGCCTGAACCGCCTGCCGAGAACGCCGGAACCACCTGCTCGACTCACCGGTACCACCTCCCTGACACGCCAAAATCACCTGCTGGGTATGCCAGAACCACTTGGCGGACACTCCGGAATCATCTGCCGGACATGCCGGAACCAGCTCTCAGACACACCAGAACCAAGTGCCGGACACGCCAAAATCACCTGCCGGGTATGCCAGAACCACCTGGCGGACACTACGGAATCACCTGCCGCGCATGCCGGAAGCACGTGCCAGACACGCCGGAAACACCTACTGGACAGACCGGAACCACCTGCCAAGAACGCCGGAGCCACCTGTTGGACTCGCTGGAACCACCTGCCGGACAGGCCAATATCAACTGCTGGCTATGCCAGAACCACCTGGGGGACAGTCCGGGATCACCTGCCAGCCATGGCGGAACCACCTCTCTGACGTACCAGAACCACCTGCCGGAGAAGCTGGAAACACGTCCAGGACAAACTGGAACCACGTGACCTCCATGCCTGAACCACCTGCCGAGCACGGCGGAACCACCTGCTGGACACGCCAAACTCACCTGCGGGCTATGCCAGAACCACTTGGACGACTCTCCGAAATGACCGGCCGGGCAGGTTGGAACCACCTCTCACACGTGCCAGAAGCACGTGGCGGACAGTCCGGAATCACCTGTTGGTCATACGCAACCACCTCTGACACGTACCAGAACCACGTGCCGTGCACGCCGGAACCACCTACCGGACAGACCGGAATCAACTTTTGGGCATGCCGGAACCACCAGTCAGATGTGCCAGAAACACGTGCCGGAGACGCCGGAAGCACCTGGCGAGCACGTCGCAACCACCTGCTCAACTCGCCTGAACCACCTGCCGGACACGCCAAAATCACCTGCCCGCTACACCAGCACCACTTCGGGGACAAGCCGGAATCACGTGAGGGGCATGCCGGCACAGCCTCTCAGACTGAACCTCGTGCCGGACACCACAGAACCACCTGCCGGACAGACCGGAACCACCTGCCGGACACGCCGGAACCACCGGCTCGACCCGCCGGAACGACCGCTGGACATGCAAAATCACCTGCCGGCTACGCCGGAAACACTTGGCGAACACTCCGGAATCACCTGCCGGGCATGCCGGAACCACCTCTCAGATATGCCAGAACCACGTGCCAATGTCCCCGGAAGCACCTGCCGAGCACGCCGGAACCACCTGCTCGACTCGCCAGAACCACCTGCCGGACACTCCGAAATCACCTGCCGCGCATGCCGGAACCACCTCTCAGACGTGCCGGAAGCACGTGCCGGACACGCCGGAATCACCTACGGGACAGACCGGAACTACCTGTCGAGCAAGCCGGAGCCACCTGTTCGACTCGCTGGAAGTACCTGCCGGACAGGCCAATGTTAACTGCTGGCTATGCCAGAACCACCTGGGGGATGGTCCGGAATCACCTGCCAGCCATGGAGGAACCACCTCTCAGACGTACCAGAACCTCCTGCCGGAGAAGCTGGAAACACGTCCTGGACAGTCTGGAACCACCTGCCGGCCAAGCCTGAACCACCTGCCAAGCACAACGGAACAACCTGCCAGACACGCCAAAATCACCTGCGAGTTATGCCAGAACCACTTGGAGGACTCTCTGGGATGACCTGCCGGGCATGCCGGAAACACCTCTCAGAGGTGCCAGAACCATGTGGCGGACAGTCCGGAATCACCTGTTGGGCATGCGCAACCACCTCTGAGACGTACCAGAACCACATGCCGTGCAGGCTGGAACCACCTTCCGGACAGACCGGAATCACCTTTCGGGCATGCCGGAACCACCTGTCAGATGTGCCAGAAACACATGCCGGAGACGCCGGAAGCACCTGCCAAGCACGTTGGAACCACCTGCTCAACTCGCCTGAACCACCTGCCGGACATGCCAAAATCACCTGCCGACTATGCCAGAACCACTTGGCGAACACTCCGGAATCACTTGCCGGGCATGCAGGAACCACCTCTCAGACATGCCAGAACCCCGTGCCAATGACCCCGGAAGCACCAGCCGAGCACGCCGGAACCACCTGCTCGACTCGCCAGAACCACCTGCCGATCACGCAAAAATCACCTGCCGGCTACGCCACAACCAGTTGGTGAACACTTTGGAATCACCTGCCAGGCTTGCTGGAACCACCTGCCAGTCATTCCAAAATCACCTGCCAACTACGCCAGAACCGCTTGGCGGACACTGCGGAAACACCTGTCGGGCCGGCTGGAACCACATCTCAGACGTGCCAGAAACGTGTTCATGAGATGCTGGAACCACACCCCGAACAGACGGATACCACCTGCCAGAACCGCCTGAACCACCTGACGAGCACGCCGGAACCACCTGCTCGACTCACCGGTACCACCTCCCTGACACGCCAAAATCACCTGCTGGGTATGCCACAACCACTTGGCGGACACTCCGGAATCATCAGCCGGACATGCCGGAACCAGCTCTCAGACACACCAGAACCAAGTGCCGGAGACGCCGGAAGCACCTGCCGAGCATGCCGGAGCCAGCTGCTCGACTCGCCAGAAACACCTGCCGGACACGCCAAAATCACCTGCCGGGTATGCCAGAAGCACCTGGCGGACACTACGGAATCACCTGCCGCGCATGCCGGAACCACCTCTCAGACGTGCCGGAAGCACGTGCCGGACACGCCGGAAACACCTACCGGACAGACCGGAACCACCTGCCAAGAACGCCGGAGCCACCTGTTCGACTCGCTGGAACCACCTGCCGGACAGGCCAATATCAACTGCTGGCTATGCCAGAACCGCCTGGGGGACAGTCCGGGATCACCTGCCAGCCATGGCGGAACCACCTCTCAGACGTACCAGAACCACCTGCCGGAGAAGCTGGAAACACGTCCAGGACAATCTGGAACCACGTGACGGCCATGCCTGAACCACCTGCCGAGCACGGCGGAACCACCTACCGGACGCGCCAAAATCACCTGCGGGCTACGCCAGAACCACTTGGACGACTCTCCGAAATGACCTGCCGGGCATGTTGGAACCACCTCTCAGACGTGCCAGAAGCACGTGGCGGACAGTCCGGAATCACCTGTTGGGCATACGCAACCACCTCTCACACGTACCAGAACCACGTGCCGTGCACGCCGGAACCACCTACCGGACAGACCGGAATCAACTTTTGGGCATGCTGGAACCACCAGTCAGATGTGCCAGAAACACGTGCCGGAGACGCCGGAAGCACCTGCCGAGCACGTCGCAACCACCTGCTCAACTCGCCTGAACCACCTGCCGGACACGCCAAAATCACCTGCCCGCTACACCAGCACCACTTCGGGGACAAGCCGGAATCACGTGAGGGGCATGCCGGCACAGCCTCTCAGACTGAACCTCGTGCCGGACACCACAGAACCACCTGCCGGACAGACCGGAACCACCTGCCGGACACGCCGGAACCACCGGCTCGACCCGCCGGAACGACCGCTGGACATGCAAACTCACCTGCCGGCTACGCCGGAAACACTTGGCGAACACTCCGGAATCACCTGCCGGGCATGCCGGAACCACCTCTCAGATATGCCACAACCACGTGCCAATGACCCCGGAAGCACCTGCCGAGCACGCCGGAAACACCTGCTCGACTCGCCAGAACCACCTGCCGGACACGCAAAAATCACCTGCCGGCTAGGCCACAACCAGTTGGGGAACACTTCGGAATCACCTGCCGGGCTTGCTGGAACCACCTGCCGGTCATGCCAAAATCACATGCCAACTACGCCAGTACCACTTGGCGGACACTGTGGAAACACCTGTCGGGCCGGCCGGAACCACATCTCAGACGTGCCAGAACCATGTGCATGAGATGCTGGAACCACACCCCGAACAGTCGGAAAACACCTGCCAGACCCGTCTGAACAACCTGCCGAGCACGCCGGAGCCACCTGCTCGACTCGCCGGAACCACCTACCTGACATGCCCAAATCACCAGCCGGGTATGCCAGAACCACTTGGCGGACACTCCGGAATCATCTGCCGGACATGCCGGAACCAGCTCTCAGACACACCAGAACCACGTGCCGGAGACGCCGGAAGCACCTGCCGAGCATGCCGGAGCCACCTGCTCGACTCGCCAGAAACACCTGCCGGACACGCCAAAATCACCTGCCGGGTACGCCAGAACCACCTGGCGGACACTCCGAAATCACCTGTCGCGCATGCCGGAACCACCTCTCAGACGTGCCGGAAGCACGTGCCGGAAACGCCGGAATCACCTACCGGACAGACCGGAACCACCTGCCGAGCACGCCGGAGCCACCTGTTCGACTCGCTGGAACCACCTGCCGGACAGGCCAATATCAACTGCTGGCTATGCCAGAACCACCTGGGGGACGGTCCATAATCACCTGCCAGCCATGGCGGAACCACCTCTGAGACGTACCAGAACCACCTGCCGGAGAAGCTGGAAACACGTCCTGGACAGTCTGGAACCACCTGCCGGCCAAGCCTGAACCACCTGCCAAGCACAACGGAACAACCTGCCAGACACGCCAAAATCACCTGCGTGTTATGCCAGAACCACCTGGAGGACTCTCTGGGATGACCTGCCGGGAATGCCGGAACCACCTCTCAGACGTGCCAGAACCATGTGGCGGACAGTCCGGAATCACCTGTTGGGCATGCGCAACCACCTCTGAGACGTACCAGAACCACATGCCGTGCAGGCTGGAACCACCTACCGGACAGACCGGAATCACCTTTCGGGCATGCCGGAACCACCTGTCAGATGTGCCAGAAACACGTGCCGGAGACGCCGGAAGCACCTGCCAAGCACGTTGGAACCACCTGCTCAACTCGCCTGAACCACCTGCCGGACATGCCAAAATCACCTGCCGACTATGCCAGAACCACTTGGCGAACACTCCGGAATCACTTGTCGGGCATGCAGGAACCACCTCTCAGACATGCCAGAACCCCGTGCCAATGACCCCGGAAGCACAAGCCGAGCACGCCGGAACCACCTGCTCGACTCGCCAGAACCACCTGCCGATCACGCAAAAATCACCTGCCGGCTACGCCACAACCAGTTGGTGAACACTTTGGAATCACCTGCCAGGCTTGCTGGAACCACCTGCCAGTCATGCCAAAATCACCTGCCAACTACGCCAGAACCGCTTGGCGGACACTGCGGAAACACCTGTCGGGCCGGCTGGAACCACATCTCAGACGTGCCAGAAACGTGTTCATGAGATGCTGGAACCACACCCCGAACAGACGGATACCACCTGCCAGAACCGCCTGAACCACCTGCCGTGCACGCCGGAACCACCTGCTCGACTCACCGGTACCACCTCTCTGACACGCCAAAATCACCTGCTGGGTATGCCAGAACCACTTGGCGGACACTCCGGAGTCATCTGCCGGACATGCCGGAACCAGCTCTCAGACACACCAGAACCAAGTGCCGGAGACGCCGGAAGCACGTGCCGAGCATGCCGGAGCCACCTGCTCGACTCGCCAGAAACACCTGCCGGACACGCCAAAATCACCTGCCGGGTATGCCAGAACCACCTGGCGGACACTACGGAATCACCTGCCGCGCATGCCGGAACCACGTGCCAGACACGCCGCAAACACCTACCGGACAGACCGGAACCACCTGCGAAGAACACCGGAGCCACCTGTTCGACTCGCTGGAACCACCTGCCGGACAGGCCAATATCAACTGCTGGCTATGCCAGAACCACCTGGGGTACAGTCCGGGATCACCTGCCAGCCATGGCAGAACCACCTCTCAGACGTACCAGAACCACCTGCCGGAGAAGCTGGAAACACGTCCTGGACAGACTGGAAACACGTGACGGCCATGCCTGAACCACCTGCCGAGCACGGCGGACCCACCTGCCGGACACACCAAAATCACCTGCGGGCTACGCCAGAACCACTTGGACGACTCTCCGAAATGACCTGCCGGGCATGTTGGAACCACCTCTCAGACGTGCCAGAAGCACGTGGCGGACAGTCCGGAATCACCTGTTGGGCATACGCAACCACCTCTGACACGTACCAGAACCACGTGCCGTGCACGCGGGAACCACCTACCGGACAGACCGGAATCAACTTTTGGGCATGCCGGAACCACCAGTCAGATGTGCCAGAAACACGTGCCGGAGACGCCGGAAGCACCTGCCGAGCACGTCGCAACCACGTGCTCAACTCGCATGAACCACCTGCCGGACACGCCAAATTCACCTGCCCGCTACACCAGCACCACTTCGGGGACAAGCCGGAATCACGTGAGGGGCATGCCGGCACAGCCTCTCAGACTGAACCTCGTGCCGGACACCACAGAACCACCTGCCGGGCAGACCGGATCCACCTGCCGGACACGCCGGAACCACCGGCTCGACCCGCCGGAACGACCACTGGACATGCAAACTCACCTGCCGGCTACGCCGGAAACACTTGGCGAACACTCCGGAATCACCTGTCACGCATGCCGGAACCACCTCTCAGACGTGCCGGAAGCACGTGCCGGACACGCCGGAATCACCTACCGGACAGACCGGAACCACATGCCGAGCACGCCGGAGCCACCTGTTCGACTCGCTGGAACCACCTGCCGGACACGCCGGAACCACCGGCTCGACCCGCTGGAACGACCGCTGGACATGCAAACTCACCTGCCGGCTACGCCGGAAACACTTGGCGAACACTCCGGAATCACCTGCCGGGCATGCCGGAACCACCTCTCAGATATGCCAGAACCACGTGCCAATGACCCCGGAAGCACCTGCCGAGCACGCCGGAACCACCTGCTCGACTCGCCAGAAACACCTGCCGGACACGCCAAAATCACCTGCCGGGTACGCCAGAACCACCTGGCGGACACTCCGGAATCACCTGTCGCGCATGCCGGAACCACCTCTCAGACGTGCCGGAAGCACGTGCCGGAAACGCCGGAATCACCTACCGGACAGACCGGAACCACCTGCCGAGCACGCCGGAGCCACCTGTTCGACTCGCTGGAACCACCTGCCGGACAGGCCAATATCAACTGCTGGCTATGCCAGAACCACCTGGGGGACGGTCCGGAATCACCTGCCAGCCCTGGCGGAACCACCTCTCAGAAGTACCAGAACCACCTGCCGGAGAAGCTGGAAACACGTCCTGGACAGTCTGGAACCACCTGCCGGCCAAGCCTGAACCACCTGCCAAGCACAACGGAACAACCTGCCAGACACGCCAAAATCACCTGCGTGTTATGCCAGAACCACTTGGAGGACTCTCTGGGATGACCTGCCGGGCATGCCGGAACCACCTCTCAGACGTGCCAGAACCATGTGGCGGACAGTCCGGAATCACCTGTTGGGCATGCGCAACCACCTCTGAGACGTACCAGAACCACATGCCGTGCCGGCTGGAACCACCTACCGGACAGACCGGAATCACCTTTCGGTCATGCCGGAACCACCTGTCAGATGTGCCAGAAACACGTGCCGGAGACGCCGGAAGCACCTGCCAAGCACGTTGGAACCACCTGCTCAACTCGCCTGAGCCACCTGCCGGACATGCCAAAATCACCTGCCGACTATGCCAGAACCACTTGGCGAACACTCCGGAATCACTTGCCGGGCATGCAGGAACCACCTCTCAGACATGCCAGAACCCCGTGCCAATGACCCCGGAAGCACCAGCCGAGCACGCCGGAACCACCTGCTCGACTCGCCAGAACCACCTGCCGATCACGCAAAAATCACCTTCCGGCTACGCCACAACCAGTTGGGGAACACTTCGGAATCACCTGCCGGGCTTGCTGGAACCACCTGCCGGTCATGCCAAAATCACCTGCCAACTACGCCAGTACCACTTGGCGGACACTGTGGAAACACCTGTCGGGCCGGCCGGAACCACATCTCACACGTGCCAGAACCATGTGCATGAGATGCTGGAACCACACCCCGAACCGACGGAAAACACCTGCCAGACCCGTCTGAACAACCTGCCGAGCACCTACCTGACATGCCCAAATCACCAGCCGGGTATGCCAGAACCACTTGGCGGACACTCCGGAATCATCTGCCGGACATGCCGGAACCAGCTCTCAGACACACCAGAACCACGTGCCGGAGACGCCGTAAGCACCGGCCGAGCATGCCGGAGCCACCTGCTCGACTCGCCAGAAACACCAGCCGATCATTCAAAAATCACCTGCCGGCTACGCCACAACCATTTGGTGAACACTTTGGAATCACCTGCCAGGCTTGCTGGAACCACCTGCCGGTCATGCCAAAATCACCTGACAACTACGCCAGAACCGCTTGGCGGACACTGCGGAAACACCTGTCGGGCCGGCTGGAACCACATCTCAGACGTGCCAGAAACGTGTTCATGAGATGCTGGAACCACACCCCGAACAGACGGCTACCACCTGCCAGAACCGCCTGAACCACCTGCCGAGAACGCCGGAACCACCTGCTCGACTCACCGGTACCACCTCCCTGACACGCCAAAATCACCTGCTGGGTATGCCAGAACCACTTGGCGGGCACTCCGGAATCATCTGCCGGACATGCCGGAACCAGCTCTCAGACACACCAGAACCAAGTGCCGGACACGCCAAAATCACCTGCCGGGTATGCCAGAACCACCTGGCGGACACTACGGAATCACCTGCCGCGCATGCCGGAAGCACGTGCCAGACACGCCGGAAACACCTACTGGACAGACCGGAACCACCTGACAAGAACGCCGGAGCCACCTGTTGGACTCGCTGGAACCACCTGCCGGACAGGCCAATATCAACTGCTGGCTATGCCAGAACCACCTGGGGGACAGTCCGGGATCACCTGCCAGCCATGGCGGAACCACCTCTCTGACGTACCAGAACCACCTGCCGGAGAAGCTGGAAACACGTCCAGGACAAACTGGAACCACGTGACCTCCATGCCTGAACCACCTGCCGAGCACAGCGGAACCACCTGCTGGACACGCCAAACTCACCTGCGGGCTACGCCAGAACCACTTGGACGACTCTCCGAAATGACCGGCCGGGCAGGTTGGAACCACCTCACACACGTGCCAGAAGCACGTGGCGGACAGTCCGGAATCACCTGTTGGTCATTCGCAACCACCTCTGACACGTACCAGAACCACGTGCCGTGCACGCCGGAACCACCTACCGGACAGACCGGAATCAACTTTTGGGCATGCCGGAACCACCAGTCAGATGTGCCAGAAACACGTGCCGGAGACGCCGGAAGCACCTGGCGAGCACGTCGCAACCACCTGCTCAACTCGCCTGAACCACCTGCCGGACACGCCAAAATCACCTGCCCGCTACACCAGCACCACTTCGGGGACAAGCCGGAATCACGTGAGGGGCATGCCGGCACAGCCTCTCAGACTGAACCTCGTGCCGGACACCACAGAACCACCTGCCGGACAGACCGGAACCACCTGCCGGACACGCCGGAACCACCGGCTCGACCCGCCGGAACGACCGCTGGACATGCAAAATCACCTGCCGGCTACGCCGGAAACACTTGGCGAACACTCCGGAATCACCTGCCGGGCATGCCGGAACCACCTCTCAGATATGCCAGAACCACGTGCCAATGTCCCCGGAAGCACCTGCCGAGCACGCCGGAACCACCTGCTCGACTCGCCAGAACCACCTGCCGGACACTCCGAAATCACCTGCCGCGCATGCCGGAACCACCTCTCAGAAGTGCCGGAAGCACGTGCCGGACACGCCGGAATCACCTACGGGACAGACCGGAACTACCTGTCGAGCAAGCCGGAGCCACCTGTTCGACTCGCTGGAAGTACCTGCCGGACAGGCCAATGTTAACTGCTGGCTATGCCAGAACCACCTGGGGGATGGTCCGGAATCACCTGCCAGCCATGGAGGAACCACCTCTCAGACGTACCAGAACCTCCTGCCGGAGAAGCTGGAAACACGTCCTGGACAGTCTGGAACCACCTGCCGGCCAAGCCTGAACCACCTGCCAAGCACAACGGAACAACCTGCCAGACACGCCAAAATCACCTGCGAGTTATGCCAGAACCACTTGGAGGACTCTCTGGGATGACCTGCCGGGCATGCCGGAAACACCTCTCAGAGGTGCCAGAACCATGTGGCGGACAGTCCGGAATCACCTGTTGGGCATGCGCAACCACCTCTGAGACGTACCAGAACCACATGCCGTGCAGGCTGGAACCACCTTCCGGACAGACCGGAATCACCTTTCGGGCATGCCGGAACCACCTGTCAGATGTGCCAGAAACACGTGCCGGAGACGCCGGAAGCACCTGCCAAGCACGTTGGAACCACCTGCTCAACTCGCCTGAACCACCTGCCGGACATGCCAAAATCACCTGCCGACTATGCCAGAACCACTTGGCGAACACTCCGGAATCACTTGCCGGGCATGCAGGAACCACCTCTCAGACATGCCAGAACCCCGTGCCAATGACCCCGGAAGCACCAGCCGAGCACGCCGGAACCACCTGCTCGACTCGCCAGAACCACCTGCCGATCACGCAAAAATCACCTGCCGGCTACGCCACAACCAGTTGGTGAACACTTTGGAATCACCTGCCAGGCTTGCTGGAACCACCTGCCAGTCATGCCAAAATCACCTGCCAAGAACGCCAGAACCGCTTGGCGGACACTGCGGAAACACCTGTCGGGCCGGCTGGAACCACATCTCAGACGTGCCAGAAACGTGTTCATGAGATGCTGGAACCACACCCCGAACAGACGGATACCACCTGCCAGAACCGCCTGAACCACCTGACGAGCACGCCGGAACCACCTGCTCGACTCACCGGTACCACCTCCCTGACACGCCAAAATCACCTGCTGGGTATGCCACAACCACTTGGCGGACACTCCGGAATCATCAGCCGGACATGCCGGAACCAGCTCTCAGACACACCAGAACCAAGTGCCGGAGACGCCGGAAGCACCTGCCGAGCATGCCGGAGCCACCTGCTCGACTCGCCAGAAACACCTGCCGGACACGCCAAAATCACCTGCCGGGTATGCCAGAAGCACCTGGCGGACACTACGGAATCACCTGCCGCGCATGCCGGAACCACCTCTCAGACGTGCCGGAAGCACGTGCCGGACACGCCGGAAACACCTACCGGACAGACCGGAACCACCTGCCAAGAACGCCGGAGCCACCTGTTCGACTCGCTGGAACCACCTGCCGGACAGGCCAATATCAACTGCTGGCTATGCCAGAACCGCCTGGGGGACAGTCCGGGATCACCTGCCAGCCATGGCGGAACCACCTCTCAGACGTACCAGAACCACCTGCCGGAGAAGCTGGAAACACGTCCAGGACAAACTGGAACCACGTGACGGCCATGCATGAACCACCTGCCGAGCACGGCGGAACAACCTACCGGACGCGCCAAAATCACCTGCGGGCTACGCCAGAACCACTTGGACGACTCTCCGAAATGACCTGCCGGGCATGTTGGAACCACCTCTCAGACGTGCCAGAAGCACGTGGCGGACAGTCCGGAATCACCTGTTGGGCATACGCAACCACCTCTGACACGTACCAGAACCACGTGCCGTGCACGCCGGAACTACCTACCGGACAGACCGGAATCAACTTTTGGGCATGCCGGAACCACCAGTCAGATGTGCCAGAAACACGTGCCGGAGACGCCGGAAGCACCTGCCGAGCACGTCGCAACCACCTGCTCAACTCGCCTGAACCACCTGCCGGACACGCCAAAATCACCTGCCCGCTACACCAGCACCACTTCGGGGACAAGCCGGAATCACGTGAGGGGCATGCCGGCACAGCCTCTCAGACTGAACCTCGTGCCGGACACCACAGAACCACCTGCCGGACAGACCGGAACCACCTGCCGGACACGCCGGAACCACCGGCTCGACCCGCCGGAACGACCGCTGGACATGCAAACTCACCTGCCGGCTATGCCGGAAACACTTGGCGAACACTCCGGAATCACCTGCCGGGCATGCCGGAACCACCTCTCAGATATGCCAGAACCACGTGCCAATGACCCCGGAAGCACCTGCCGAGCACGCCGGAACCACCTGCTCGACTCGCCAGAACCACCTGCCGGACACGCAGAAATCACCTGCCGGCTATGCCACAACCAGTTGGGGAACACTTCGGAATCACCTGCCGGGCTTGCTGGAACCACCTGCCGGTCATGCCAAAATCACCTGCCAAGTACGCCAGTACCACTTGGCGGACACTGTGGAAACACCTGTCGGGCCGGCCGGAACCACATCTCAGACGTGCCAGAACCATGTGCATGAGATGCTGGAACCACACCCCGAACAGACGGAAAACACCTGCCAGACCCGTCTGAACAACCTGCCGAGAACGCCGGAGCCACCTGCTCGACGCGCCGGAACCACCTACCTGACATGCCCAAATCACCTGCTGGGTATGCCAGAACCACTTGACGGACACTCCGGAATCATCTGCCGGACATGCCGGAACCAGCTCCCAGACACACCAGAACCAAGTGCCGGAGACGCCGGAAGCACCTGCCGAGCATGCCGGAGCCACCTGCTCAACTCGCCAGAAACACCTGCCGGACACGCCAAAATCACCTGCCGGGTACGCCAGAACCACCTGGCGGACACTCCGAAATCACCTGTCACGCATGCCGGAACCACCTCTCAGACGTGCCGGAAGCACGTGCCGGACACGCCGGAATCACCTACCGGACAGACCGGAACCACATGCCGAGCACGCCGGAGCCACCTGTTCGACTCGCTGGAACCACCTGCCGGACACGCCGGAACCACCGGCTCGACCCGCTGGAACGACCGCTGGAAATGCAAACTCACCTGCCAGCTACGCCGGAAACACTTGGCGAACACTCCGGAATCACCTGCCGGGAATGCCGGAACCACCTCTCAGATATGCCAGAACCACGTGCCAATGACCCCGGAAGCACCTGCCGAGCACGCCGGAACCACCTGCTCGACTCGCCAGAAACATGTGCCGGACACGCCAAAATCACCTGCCGGGTACGCCAGAACCACCTGGGGGACACTCCGAAATCACCTGTCGCGCATGCCGGAACCACCTCTCAGACGTGCCGGAAGCACGTGCCGGACACGCCGGAATCACCTACCGGACAGACCGGAACCACCTGCCGAGCACGCCGGAGCCACCTGTTCGACTCGCTGGAACCACCTGCCGGACAGGCCAATATCAACTGCTGGCTATGCCAGAACCACCTGGGGGACGGTCCGGAATCACCTGCCAGCCCTGGCGGAACCACCTCTCAGACGTACCAGAACCACCTGCCGGAGAAGCTGGAAACACGTCCTGGACAGTCTGGAACCACCTGCCGGCCAAGCCTGAACCACCTGCCAAGCACAACGGAACAACCTGCCAGACACGCCAAAATCACCTGCGTGTTATGCCAGAACCACTTGGAGGACTCTCTGGGATGACCTGCCGGGCATGCCGGAACCACCTCTCAGACGTGCCAGAACCATGTGGCGAACAGTCCGGAATCACCTGTTGGGCATGCGCAACCACCTCTGAGACGTACCAGAACCACATGCCGTGCAGGCTGGAACCACCTACCGGACAGACCGGAATCACCTTTCGGGCATGCCGGAACCACCTGTCAGATGTGCCGGAAACACGTGCCGGAGACGCCGGAAGCACCTGCCAAGCACGTTGGAACCAACTGCTCAACTCGCCTGAACCACCTGCCGGACATGCCAAAATCACCTGCCGACTATGCCAGAACCACTTGGCGAACACTCCGGAATCACTTGCCGGGCATGCAGGAACCACCTCTCAGACATGCCAGAACCCCGTGCCAATGACCCCGGAAGCACCAGCCGAGCACGCCGGAACCACCTGCTCGACTCGCCAGAACCACCTGCCGATCCCGCAAAAATCACCTGCCGGCTACGCCACAACCAGTTGGTGAACACTTTGGAATCACCTGCCAGGCTTGCTGGAACCACCTGCCGGTCATGCCAAAATCACCTGCCAACTACGCCAGACCCGCTTGGCGGACACTGCGGAAACACCTGTCGGGCCGGCTGGAACCACATCTCAGACGTGCCAGAAACGTGTTCATGAGATGCTGGAACCACACCCCGAACAGACGGATACCACCTGCCAGAACCGCCTGAACCACCTGCCGAGCACGCCGGAACCACCTGCTCGACTCACCGGTACCACCTCCCTGACACGCCAAAATCAACTGCTGGGTATGCCAGAACCACTTGGCGGACACTCCGGAGTCATCTGCCGGACATGCCGGAACCAGCTCTCAGACACACCAGAACCAAGTGCCGGAGACGCCGGAAGCACCTGCCGAGCATGCCGGAGCCACCTGCTCGACTCGCCAGAAACACCTGCCGGACACGCCAAAATCACCTGCCGGGTATGCCAGAACCACCTGGCGGACACTACGGAATCACCTGCCGCGCATGCCGGAAGCACGTGCCAGACACGCCGCAAACACCTACCGGACAGACCGGAACCACCTGCCAAGAACGCCGGAGCCACCTGTTCGACTCGCTGGAACCACCTGCCGGACAGGCCAATATCAACTGCTGGCTATGCCAGAACCACCTGGGGGACAGTCCGGGATCACCTGCCAGCCATGGCGGAACCACCTCTCAGACGTACCAGAACCACCTGCCGGAGAAGCTGGAAACACGTCCTGGACAGACTGGAACCACGTGACGGCCATGCCTGAACCACCTGCCGAGCAAGACGGAACCACCTGCCGGACGCACCAAAATCACCTGCGGGCTACGCCAGAACCACTTGGACGACTCTCCGAAATGACCTGCCGGGCATGATGGAACCACCTCTCAGACGTGCCAGAAGCACTTGTCGAACACTCCGGAATCACCTGCCGGGCATGCCAGAACCACCTCTCAGATATGCCAGAACCACGTGCCAATGACCCCGGAAGCACCTGCCGAGCACGCAGGAACCACCTGCTCGACTCGCCAGAACCACCTGCCGGACACGCCAAAATCACCTGTCGGCTACGCCACAACCAGTTGGGGAAAACTTCGGAATCACCTGCCGGGCTTGCTGGAACCACCTGCCGGTCATGCCAAAATCACCTGCCAACTACGCCAGTACCACTTGGCGGACACTGTGGAAACACCTGTCGGGCCGGCCGGAACCACATCTCAGACGTGCCAGAGCCATGTGCATGAGATGCTGGAACCACATCCCGAACAGACGGAAAACACCTGCCAGACCCGTCTGAACAACCTGCCGAGCACGCCGGAGCCACCTGCTCGACTCGCCGGAACCACCTACCTGACCTGCCCAAATCACCTGCTGGGTATGCCAGAACCACTTGACGGACACTCCGGAATCATCTGCCGGACATGCCGGAACCAGCTCTCAGACACACCAGAACCAAGTGCCGGAGACGCCACCTGCTCGACTCGCCAGAAACACCTGCCGCACACGCCAAAATCACCTGCCGGGTACGCCAGAACCACCTGGCGGACACTACGGAATCATCTGTCACGCATGCCGGAACCACCTCTCAGACGTGCCGGAAGCACGTGCCGGACACGCCGGAATCACCTACCGGACAGACCGGAACCACCTGCCGAGCACGCCGGAGCCACCTGTTCGACTCGCTGGAACCACCTGCCGGACAGGCCAATATCAACTGCTGGCTGTGCCAGAACCACCTGGGGGACAGTCCGGGATCACCTGCCAGCCATGGCGGAACCACCTCTCAGACGTACCAGAACCACCTGCCGGAGAAGCTGGAAACACGTCCTGGAAAGACTGGAACCACGTGACGCCCATGCCTGAACCACCTGCAGAGCACCCCGGAACCACCTGCCGGACACGCCAAAATCACCTGTGGGCTATGCCAGAACCACTTGGACGACTCTCCGAAATGACCTGCCGGGCATGTTGGAACCACCTCTCAGACGTGCCAGAAGCACGTGGCGGACAGTCCAGAATCACCTGTTGGGCATACGCAACCACCTCTGACACGTACCAGAACCACGTGCCGTGCACGCCGGAACAACCTACCGGACAGACCGGAATCGACTTTTGGGCATGCCGGAACCACCAGTCAGATGTGCCAGAAACACGTGCCGGAGACGCCGGAAGCACCTGCCGAGCACGTCGCAACCACCTGCTCAACTCGCCTGAACCACCTGCCGGACACGCCAAAATCACCTGCCCGCTACACCAGCACCACTTCGGGGACAAGCCGGAATCACGTGAGGGGCATGCCGGCACAGCCTCTCAGACTGAACCTCGTGCCGGACACCACAGAACCACCTGCCGGACAGACCGGAACCACCTGCCGGACACGCCGGAACCACCGGCTCGACCCGCCGGAACGACCGCTGGACATGCAAACTCACCTGCCGGCTACGCCGGAAACACTTGGCGAACACTCCGGAATCACCTGCCGGGCATGCCGGAACCACCTCTCAGATATGCCAGAACCACGTGCCAATGACCCCGGAAGCACCTGCCGAGCACGCCGGAACCACCTGCTCGACTCGCCAGAAACACCTGCCGGACACGCAAAAATCACCTGCCGGCTACGCCACAACCAGTTGGGGAACACTTCGGAATCACCTGCCGGGCTTCCTGGAACCACCTGCCGGTCATGCCAAAATCACCTGCCAACTACGCCAGTACCACTTGGCGGACACTGTGGAAACACCTGTCGGGCCGGCCGGAACCACATCTCAGACGTGCCAGAACCATGTGCATGAGATGCTGGAACCACACCCCGAACAGACGGAAAACACCTGCCAGACCCGTCTGAACAACCTGCCGAGCACGCCGCAGCCACCTGCTCGACTCGCTGGAACCACCTGCCGGACAGGCCAATATCAACTGCTGGCTATGCCAGAACCACCTGGGGGACGGTCCGGAATCACCTGCCAGCCATGGCGGAACCACCTCTCAGACGTACCAGTACCACCTGCCGGAGAAGCTGGAAACACGTCCTGGACAGTCTGGAACCACCTGCCGGCCAAGCCTGAACCACCTGCCGAGCACCACGGAACAACCTGCCAGACACGCCAAATTCACCTGCGTGTTATGCCAGAACCACTTGGAGGACTCTCTGGGATGTCCTGCCGGGCATGCCGGAACCACCTCTCAGACGTGCCAGAACCATGTGGCGGACAGTCCGGAATGACCTGTTGGGCATGCGCAACCACCTCTGAGACGTACCAGAACCACATGCCGTGCAGGCTGGAACCACCTACCGGACAGACCGGAATCACCTTTCGGGAATGCCGGAACCACCGGTCAGATGTGCCAGAAACACGTGCCGGAGACGCCGGAAGCACCTGCCAAGCACGTTGGAACCACCTGCTCAACTCACCTGAACCACCTGCCGGACATGCCAAAATCACCTGCCGACTATGCCAGAACCACTTGGCGAACACTCCGGAATCACTTGCCGGGCATGCAGGAACCACCTCTCAGACATGCCAGAACCCCGTGCCAATGACCCCGGAAGCACCAGCCGAGCACGCCGGAATCACCTGCTCGACTCGCCAGAACCACCTGCCGATCACGCAAAAATCACCTGCCGGCTACGCCACAACCAGTTGGTGAACGCTTTGGAATCACCTTCCAGGCTTGCTGGAACCACCTGCCGGTCATGCCAAAATCACCTGCCGGGAATGCCAGAACCACCTGGCGGACACTACGGAATCACCTGCCGCGCATGCCGGAAGCACGTGCCAGACTCGCCGCAAACACCTACCGGACAGACCGGAACCACCTGCCAAGAACGCCGGAGCCACCTGTTCGACTCGCTGGAACCACCTGCCGGACAGGCCAATATCAACTGCTGGCTATGCCAGAACCACCTGGGGGACAGTCCGGGATCACCTGCCAGCCATGGCGGAACCACCTCTCAGACGTACCAGAACCACCTGCCGGAGAAGCTGGAAACACGTCCTGGACAGACTGGAACCACGTGACGGCCATGCCTGAACCACCTGCCGAGCACGGCGGAACCACCTGCCGGACGCGCCAAAATCACCTGCGGGCTACGCCAGAACCACTTGGACGACTCTCCGAAATGACCTGCCGGGCATGTTGGAACCACCTCTCAGACGTGCCAGAAGCACTTGGCGAACACTCCGGAATCACCTGCCGTGCATGCCGGAACCACCTCTCAGATATGCCAGAACCACGTGCCAATCACCCCGGAAGCACCTGCCGAGCACGCCGGAACCACCTGCTCGACTCGCCAGAACCACCTGCCGGACACGCAGAAATCACCTACCGGCTACGCCACAACCAGTTGGGGAACACTTCGGAATCACCTGCCGGGCTTGCTGGAACCACCTGCCGGTCATGCCAAAATCACCTGCCAAGTACGCCAGTACCACTTGGCGGACACTGTGGAAACACCTGTCGGGCCTGCCGGAACCACATCTCAGACGTGCCAAAACCATGTGCATGAGATGCTGGAACCACACCCCGAACCGACGGAAAACACCTGCCAGACCCGTCTGAACAAACTGCCGAGCACCTACCTGACATGCCCAAATCACCAGCCGGGTATGCCAGAACCACTTGGCGGACACTCCGGAATCATCTGCCGGACATGCCGGAACCAGCTCTCAGACACACCAGAACCAAGTGCCGGAGACGCCGGAAGCACCTGCCGAGCATGCCGGAGCCACCTGCTCGACTCGCCAGAAACACCAGCCGATCATTCAAAAATCACCTGCCGGCTACGCCACAACCATTTGGTGAACACTTTGGAATCACCTGCCAGGCTTGCTGGAACCACCTGCCGGTCATGCCAAAATCACCTGACAACTACGCCAGAACCGCTTGGCGGACACTGCGGAAACACCTGTCGGGCCGGCTGGAACCACATCTCAGACGTGCCAGAAACGTGTTCATGAGATGCTGGAACCACACCCCGAACAGACGGATACCACCTGCCAGAACCGCCTGAACCACCTGCCGAGCACGCCGGAACCACCTGCTCGACTCACCGGTACCACCTCCCTGACACGCCAAAATCACCTGCTGGTTATGCCACAACCACTTGGCGGACACTCCGGAATCATCTGCCGGACATGCCGGAACCAGCTCTCAGACACACCAGAACCAAGTGCCGGAGACGCCGGAAGCACCTGCCGAGCATGCCGGAGCCACCTGCTCGACTCGCCAGAAACACCTGCCGGACACGCCAAAATCACCTGCCGGGTATGCCAGAAGCACCTGGCGGACACTACGGAATCACCTGCCGCGCATGCCGGAACCACCCCTCAGACGTGCCGGAAGCACGTGCCGGACACGCCGGAAACACCTACCGGACAGACCGGAACCACCTGCCAAGTACGCCGGAGCCACCTGTGCGACTCGCTGGAACCACCTGCCGGACAGGCCAATATCAACTGCTGGCTATGCCAGAACCGCCTGGTGGACAGTCCGGGATCACCTGCCAGCCATGGCGGAACCACCTCTCAGACGTACCAGAACCACCTGCCGGAGAAGCTGGAAACACGTCCTGGACAGTCTGGAACCACCTGCCGGCCAAGCCTGAACCACCTGCCAAGCACCACGGAACAACCTGCCAGACACGCCAAAATCACCTGCGTGTTATGCCAGAACCACTTGGAGGACTCTCCGGGATGACCTGCCAGGCATGCCGGAACCACCTCTCAGACGTGCCAGAACCATGTGGCGGACAGTCCGGAATCACCTGTTGGGCATGCGCAACCACCTCTGAGACGTACCAGAACCACATGCCATGCAGGCTGGAACCACCTACCGGACAGACCGGAATCACCTTTCGGGCATGCCGGAACCACCTGTCAGATGTGCCAGAAACACGTGCCGGAGACGCCGGAAGCACCTGCCAAGCACGTTGGAACCACCTGCTCAACTCGCCTGAACCACCTGCCGGACATGCCAAAATCACCTGCCGACTATGCCAGAACCACTTGGCGAACACTCCGGAATCACTTGCCGGGCATGCAGGAACCACCTCTCGGACATGCCAGAACCCCGTGCCAATGACCCCGGAAGCACCAGCCGAGCACGCCGGAACCACCTGCTCGACTCGCCAGAACCACCTGCCGATCACGCAAAAATCACCTGCCGTCTACGCCACAACCAGTTGGTGAAAACTTTGGAATCAACTGCCAGGCTTGCTGGAACCACCTGCCGGTCATGCCAAAATCACCTGCCAACTACGCCAGAACCGCTTGGCGGACACTGCGGAAACACCTGTCGGGCCGGCTGGAACCACATCTCAGACGTGCCAGAAACGTGTTCATGAGATGCTGGAACCACACCCCGAACAGACGGATACCACCTGCCAGAACCGCCTGAACCACCTGCCGAGCACGCCGGAACCACCTGCTCGACTCACCGGTACCACCTCTCTGACACGCCAAAATCACCTGCTGGGTATGCCAGAACCACTTGGCGGACACTCCGGAATCATCTGCCGGACATGCCGGAACCAGCTCTCAGACACACCAGAACCAAGTGCCGGAGACGCCGGAAGCACCTGCCGAGCATGCCGGAGCCACCTGCTCGACTCTCCAGAAACACCTGCCGGACACGCCAAAATCACCTGCCGGGTATGCCAGAACCACCTGGCGGACACTACGGAATCACCTGCCGCGCATGCCGGAAGCACGTGCCAGACACGCCGCAAACACCTACCGGACAGACCGGAACCACCTGCCAAGAACGCCGGAGCCACCTGTTCGACTCGCTGGAACCACCTGCCGGACAGGCCAATATCAACTGCTGGCTATGGCAGAACCACCTGGGGTACAGTCCGGGATCACCTGCCAGCCTTGGCAGAACCACCTCTCAGACGTACCAGAACCACCTGCCGGAGAAGCTGGAAACACGTCCTGGACAGACTGGAACCACGTGACGGCCATGCCTGAACCACCTGCCGAGCACGGCGGAACCACCTGCCGGACACGCCAAAATCGCCTGCGGGCTACGCCAGAACCACTTGGACGACTCTCCGAAATGACCTGCCGGGCAGGTTGGAACCACCTCGCAGACGTGCCAGAAGCACGTGGCGGACAGTCCGGAATCACCTGTTGGGCATACGCAACCACCTCTGACACGTACCAGATCCACGTGCCTTGCACGCCGGAACCACCTACCGGACAGACCGGAATCAACTTTTGGGCATGCCGGAACCACCAGTCAGATGTGCCAGAAACACGTGCCGGAGACGCCGGAAGCACCTGCCGAGCACGTCGCAACCACCTGCTCAACTCGCCTGAACCACCTGCCGGACACGCCAAAATCACCTGCCCGCTACACCAGCACCACTTCGGGGACAAGCCGGAATCTCGTGAGGGGCATGCCGGCACAGCCTCTCAGACTGAACCTCGTGCCGGACACCACAGAACCACCTGCCGGACAGACCGGAACCACCTGCCGGACACGCCGGAACCACCGGCTCGACCCGCCGGAACGACCGCTGGACATGCAAACTCACCTGCCGGCTACGCCGGAAACACTTGGCGAACACTCCAGAATCACCTGCCGGGCATGCCGGAACCAGCTCTCAGACACACCAGAACCACCTGCCGGAGACGCCGGAAGCACCTGCTGAGAATGCCGGAACTACCTGCTCGACTCGCCAGAAACACCTGCCGGACACGCCAAAATCACCTACCGGGTACGCCAGAACCACCTGGCGGACACTCCGAAATCACGTGTCGCGCATGCTGGAACCACCTCTCAGACGTGCCGGAAGCACGTGCCGGACACGCCAGAATCACCTACCGGACAGACCGGAACCACCTGCCGAGCACGCCGGAGCCACCTGTTCGATTCGCTGGAACCACCTGCCGGACAGGCCAATATCAACTGCTGGCTATGCCAGAATCACCTGGGGGACGGTCCGGAATCACCTGCCAGCCATGGCGGAACCACCTCTCAGACGTACCAGAACCACCTGCCGGAGAAGCTGGAAACACGTCCTGGACAGTCTGGAACCACCTGCTGGCCAAGCCTGAACCACCTGCCAAGCACAACGGAACAACCTGCCAGACACGCCAAATTCACCTGCGTGTTATGCCAGAACCACCTGGAGGACTCTCTGGGATGACCTGCCGGGCATGCCGGAAACACCTCTCAGACGTGCCAGAACCATGTGGCGGACAGTCTGGAATCACCTGTTGGGCATGCGCAACCACCTCACAGACGTACCAGAACCACATGCCGTGCAGGCTGGAACCACCTACCGGACAGACCGGAATCACCTTTCGGGCATGCCGGAACCACCTGTCAGATGTGCCAGAAACACGTGCCGGAGACGCCGGAAGCACCTGCCAAGCACGTTGGAACCACCTGCTCAACTCGCCTGAACCACCTGCCGGACATGCCAAAATCACCTGCCGACTATGCCAGAACCACTTGGCGAACACTCCGGAATCACTTGCCGGGCATGCAGGAACCACCTCTCAGACATGCCAGAACCCCGTGCCAATGACCCCGGAAGCACCAGCCGAGCACACCGGAACCACCTGCTCGACTCGCCAGAACCACCTGCCGATCACGCAAAAATCACCTGCCGGCTACGCCACAACCAGTTGGTGAACACTTTGGAATCACCTGCCAGGCTTGCTGGAACCACCTGCCAGTCATTCCAAAATCACCTGCCAACTACGCCAGAACCGCTTGGCGGACACTGCGGAAACACCTGTCGGGCCGGCTGGAACCACATCTCAGACGTGCCAGAAACGTGTTCATGAGATGCTGGAACCACACCCCGAACAGACGGATACCACCTGCCAGAACCGCCTGAACCACCTGCTGAGCACGCCGGAACCACCTGCTCGACTCACCGGTACCACCTCCCTGACACGCCAAAATCACCTGCTGGATATGTCAGAACCACTTGGCGGATTCTCCGGAATCATCTGCCGGACATGCCGGAACCAGCTCTCAGACACACCAGAACCAAGTGCCGGAGACGCCGGAAGCACCTGCCGAGCATGCCGGAGCCACCTGCTCGACTCGCCAGAAACACCTGCCGGACACGCCAAGATCACCTGCAGGGTAGGCCAGAACCACCTGGAGGACACTAAGGAATCACCTGCCGCGCATGTCGGAACCACCTCTCAGACGTGCCGGAAGCACGTGCCAGACACGCCGGAAACACCTACCGGACAGACCGGAACCACCTGCCAAGAACGCCGGAGCCACCTGTTCGACTCGCTGGAACCACCTGCCGGACAGGCCAATATCAACTGCTGGCTATGCCAGAACCACCTGGGGGACGGTCCGGGATCACCTGCCAGCCATGGCGGAACCACCTCTCAGACGTACCAGAACCACCTGCCGGAGAAGCTGGAAACACGTCCTGGACAGACTGGAACCACGTGACGGCCATGCCTGAACCACCTGCCGAGCACGGCGGAACCACCTGCCGGACACGCCAAAATCACCTGCGGGCTACGCCAGAACCACTTGGACGACTCTCCGAAATGACCTGCCGGGCATGTTGGAACCACCTCTCAGAAGTGCCAGAAGCACGTGGCGGACAGTCCGGAATCACCTGTTGGGCATACGCAACCACCTCTGACACGTACCAGAACCACGTGCCGTGCACGCCGGAACAACCTACCGGACAGACCGGAATCAACATTTGGGCATGCCGGAACCACCAGTCAGATGTGCCAGAAACACACGCCGGAGACGCCGGAAGCACCTGTCGAGCACGTCGCAACCACCTGCTCAACTCGCCTGAAGCACCTGCCGGACACGCCAAAATCACCTGCCCGCTACACCAGCACCACTTCTGGGACAAGGAGGAATCACGTGAGGGGCAGGCCGGCACAGCCTCTCAGACTGAACCTCGTGCCGGACATCACAGAACCACCTGCCGGACAGACCGGAACCACCTGCCGGACACGCCGGAACCACCGGCTCGACCCGCCGGATCGACCGCTGGACATGCAAAATCAACTGCCGGCTACGCCGGAAACACTTGGCGAGCACTCCGGAATCACCTGCCGGGCATGCCGGAATCACCTCTCAGATATGCCACAACCACGTGCCAATGACCCCGGAAGCACCTGCCGAGCACGCCGGAACCACCTGCTCGACTCGCCAGAACCAGCTGCCGGACACGCAGAAATCACCTGCCGGCTACACCACAACCAGTTGCGGAACACTTCGGAATCAGCTGCCGGACTTGCTGGAACCACCTGCCGGTCATGCCAAAATCACCTGCCAACTACGCTAGTACCACTTGGTGGACACTGTGGAAACACCTGTCGGGCCGGCCGGAACCACATCTCAGACGTGCCAGAACCATGTGCATGAGATGCTGGAACCACACCCCGAACAGACGGAAAACACCTGCCAGACCCGTCTGAACAACCTGCCGAGCACGCTGGAGCCACCTGCTCGACTCGCTGGAACCACCTGCCGGACAGGCCAATATCAACTGCTGGCTATGCCAGAACCACCTGGGGGACGGTCCGGAATCGCCTGCAAGCCATGGCGGAACCACCTCTCAGACGTACCAGAACCACCTGCCGGAGAAGCTGGAAACACGTCCTGGACAGTCTGGAACCACCTGCCGGCCAAGCCTGAACCACCTGCCAAGCACAACGGAACAACGTGCCAGACACGCCAAAATCACCTGCGTGTTATGCCAGAACCACTTGGAGGACTCTCTGGGATGACCTGCCGGGCACGCCAGAACCACCTCTCAGAGGTGCCAGAACCACATGCCGGACACTCCGGAATCACCTGCCGGGCATGCCGGAACCACCTGCTGGACATGCCGGAACCACCCTCTCGACTCGCCGGAACCATTGTCGGACATGCAAAATCACCTGCCGGCTACGCCAGAACCACTTGGCAAACACTCCGGAATCAGCTGTCGGGCATGCCAGAACCACCTCTCAGACTTGTCAGAACCATGTTCCGGACTCGCCGGTACCACCTGCCGAGTATGCTGGAACCACCTGATCCACTCCCCAGAACCACCTGCTGGACACGCCAAAATCACCTGCCGGCTACCCCAGAACCACGCGGCAGACACTCCGGAATCACCTGCCGGGCTGGCTGGAACCACCTGCCGGTCACGCCAACATCACCTTTCAGCTACGCCAGAACCACTTGGCGGACACTCCGGAAACACCTGCTCAACTAGCCGGAACCACCTTCCTGACACGCCAAAATCACCTGCCAGGTATACAAGAACTACTTGGTGGACACTCCGGAATCATTTGCCGGACATGCCAGAACCAGCTCTGAGACACACCAGAACCACATGCCAGAGACGCCGGAAGCACCAGCAGAGCATGCCTGAGCCACCTGCTCGACTCGCAGGAAACACCTGTCCGACATGCCAAAACCACCTGCTGGGTACGCCAGAAACACTTGGCGGACACTCCGGAATCACCTGTCGGGCATGCCAGAACCACCTCTCAGACCTGCCATAACCATGTTCTGCACACGCCGGTACCACCTGCCGAGTATGCCGGAACCAGCTGATCCACTCCCCAGAACCACCTAGTGGACACGCCAAAATCAACTGCCGGCTACGCCAGAAGCACTCGGCAGACACTCCGGAATAACATGCCAGGCATTCCGGAACCACCTCTCAGAGGTGCCAGAACCACATGCCGGACACTCTGGAATCACCTGCCTGGCATCCCGGAACCATCTCTCAGACGTGCCACAACCACGTGCCAGAGAGACCGGAAGCACCTGACGAGCTCGCCGGAACAACCTGCTGGACATGCCGGAACCACCTGCCTCACAGGCCAAAATCATATGCTGGATACGCCAAAACCACTTGGCGGACACTCCAGAATCACCTGCCGGGCATGAAAGCAGAACCTCTCAGAAGTGCCAGAAGCACGTGCTGGAAAGGCCGGAACCATCTCCCGGACAGACCGGAAACACAGGAAACACTCGCCGGAACCACCTGCTTGACTCACCGGTCCCACCTGCCGGACACACCAAAATCACCTGCCCGCTACACCAGAACCACTTGGCGGACAAGCCGGAATCACGTGAAGTGCATGGCGACACAACCTCTCAGACGTGCCAGAACCTCGTGCCGGACAACCCAGAACCACCTGCTGGACAGACCGGAACCACCTGCCGGAAATGCCGGAACCACCGGCTCCACTCGCTGGAACCATTTCCGGACATGCAAATCACCTGCCGGCTACGCCAGAACCACTTGGCGAACACTCTGAAATCACCTGCCGGGCATGGCGGAACCACCTCTCAGACATGCCGGAACCACATGCCAATGACAGTGGAATCCCCTGCCGAGCACGCCAGAACCACCTGCTGGACACGCCAAAATCACCTGCCGGCTACGCCACAACCATTTGGTAACACTTTGGAATCACCTGCCGGGCTGGCTGGAACCACCTGCCGGTAACGCCAACATCACCTGCCAGCTATGCCAGAACCACTTGGCGGACACCATGGAAACACCTGTCGGGCCGGCCGGAACCACCTATCAGACGTGCCAGAACCATGTGCCTGAGATGCCGGAACCACAACCCGAACAGACCGAAACCACCTGCCAGACACGCCTGAACAACCTGCCGAGCACGCCGGAACCACCTACTCGACGCGCCGGAACCACCTATCTGACACGCCAAAATCACCTTCCGGGAATGCCACAACCACTTGGTGGACACTACGGAATCATCTGCCGGACATGCCAGAACCAGCCCTCAGACACACCAGAACCACGTGCCAGACACGCCGGAAGCACCTGCTGATCATCCCTGAGCCAAATGCTCGACTTGCAAGAAATACCTGCCAGACACGCCAAAATCACCTGCCGGGTATGCAAGAACCACGTGGCGGACACTCCGGAATCACCTGCCTGGAATGCCGGAACCATCTCTCACACGTGCCAGAACCATGTTCCGGACACGCTGGTACCACCCGCCGAGCTCGCCGGAACCACCTGCTGGACACGCCAAAATCACCTGCCGGCTACGCCAGAACCACTCGGCAGACACTCCGGAATCACCTGCCGGGCTGGCTGGAACCACCTTCCGGTCACGCCAACATCACCTTTCAGCTACGCCAGAACCACTTGGCGGACACTCCGGAAACACCTCTCCGGCCGGCCGGAACCACCTCTCAGACGTGCCAGAACCATGTGCCTGAGATGCCGGAACCACTCCCCGAACAGACCGAAACCACCTGCCAGACCTGCCTGAATCCCCTGGCGAGCACGCCTGATCCACCTGCTCAGCTAGCCGGAACCACCTTCCTGACACGCCAAAATCACCTGCCAGGTATACCAGAACCACTTGGTGGACACTCCGGAATCATCTGCCGGACATGCCAGAACCAGCTCTCAGACACACCAGAACCACGTGCCAGAGACGCCGGAAGCACCAGCTGAGCATGCCTGAGCCACCTGCTCGACTCGCAAGAAACACCTGTCGGACATGCCAAAATCACCTGCAGGGTACGCCAGAAACACTTGGCGGACGCTCCGGAATCACCTGTCGGGCGTGCCGGAACCACCTCTCAGACGTGCCAGAACCATGTGCCTGAGATGCCGGAACCACTGCCCGAACAGACCGAAACCACCTGCCAGACCCGCTTGAACCCCCTGGCGAGCACGCCTGATCCACCTGCTCAACTAGCCGGAACCGCCGTCCTGACACGCCAAAATCACCTGCCGGCTACGCCACAACCATTTGGTGAACTCTTCGGAATCACCTCCCGGGCTGGCTCCAGAACCACTCGGCAGACACTCCGGAACCACCTGCCGGGCATGGCGGAATCACCTCTCAGACATGCCGGAACCTCATGCCAATGACACCGGAAGCAGCTGCCGAGCACGCCAGAACCACCTGCTCGACTCGCCAAAACCACCCGCTGGACACGCCAAAATCACCTGCGGGCTACGCCACAACCATTTGGTGAACTCTTCGGAATCGCCTGCCGGGCTTTCTGGAACCACCTGCCGGTCACGCCAACATCACCTGCCAGCTATGCCAGAACCACTTGGCGGACACCATGGAAACACCTGTCGGGCCGGCCGGAACCACTTCTCAGACGTGCCAGAACCATGTGCCTGAGATGCTGGAACCACTCCCCGAACAGACTGAAACCACCTGCCAGACCTGCCTGAACCCCCTTGCGAGCACGCCTGATCCACCTGCTCAACTAGCCGGAACCAACTTCCTGACACGCCAAAATCACCTGCCAGGTATACCAGAACCACTTGGTGGACACTCCGGAATCATCTGCCGGACATGCCAGAACCAGCTCTCAGACACACCAGAACCACGTGCCAGAGACGCCGGAAGCACCAGCTGAGCATGCCTGAGCCACCTGCTCGACTCGCAAGATACACCTGTCGGACATGCCAAAATGAGCTGCCTGGTACGCCAGAAACACTTGGCGGACGCTCCGGAATCACCTGTCGGGCGTGCCGGAACCACCTCTCAGACATGCCAGAACCATGTTCTGGACACGCCGGTAGCACCTGCCAAGTATGCCGGAACCAGCTGATCCACTCCCCAGAACCACCTAGTGGACACACCAAAATCAACTGCCGGCTACGCCAGAACCACTCGGCAGACGCTCCGGAATCACATGCCAGGCATTCCGGAACGACCTCTCAGAGGTGCCAGAACCAAATGCCGGACACTCCGGAATCACCTGCCGGGCATGCCGGAACCACCTCTCAGAGGTGCCAGAACCACATGCCGGACACTCCGGAATCACCTGCCGGGCATGCTGTAACCACGTGCTGGACAAGCCGGAACCACCTGCCGGACATGCCGGAACCACCTGCCGGACATGCCGGAACCAGTGGCTCGACTCGCCAAAACCACCTGCTGGACACGCCAAAATCACCTGCCGGGTACGCCAGAACCACTCGGCAGACACTCCGGAATCACCTGCCGGGCTGGCTGGAACCACCTGCCGGTCACGCCAACATCACCTGCCGGCTACGCCAGAACCACTTTGTGGACTCTCTGGAATCACGTGCCGGGCATCATAGAACCACCTCTCAGACGTGCCGGAACAACGTGCCGGACACACCGGATACCCCTCCCCGTAAGACCGGAACCACCTCTCAGAAGTGCCAGAAGCACGTGCCGGAGACGCCGGAAGAACCTGCCTAGCACGTCGGAACCACCTGCTGAAGTCGCCTGAACCACCTGCGGGACACGCCAAAATCACCTGCCGGCTACGCCAGAACCACTCGGCAGACACTCCGGAATCACATGCCAGGCATTCCGGATCCACGTCTCAGAGGTGCCAGAACCACATGCCATACACTCTGCAGTCACCTGCCGGGCATGCCGGAACCACCTCTCAGACGTGCCAGAACCATTTGCCGGACAGGCCGGAACCACCTGCGGAGTATGCCGGAAACACCTGCTCCACTCCCCAGAACCACCTGCTGGACACGCCAAAATCACCTGCCGGCTACACCAGAACCGCTCGGCAGACACTCCGGAACCACCTCCAGGACAGACGGAACCACCTGCCGGACATGCCGGAACCACCTGCTTGACTCGCCAGAACCACCTGCCGGACACGCCAGAATCACCACCCGGCTACGCTACAACCACTTGTCGGACACTCCGGAATCACCTGCCGGGCATGCTGGAACCACCTCTCAGAGGTGCCACAACCACATGCCGGAGACAGCGGAAGCACCTTCCGAGAATGCCGGAAGTGCCTGATCCACTCCCCAGAACCACCTGCCAGACACGCCAAAATCACCTGCCGGGTACGCCAGAACCACGTGGCGGACACTCCGGAATCACCTGTCGGGCATGCCGGAACCAACTCTCAGACGTGCCAGAACCTCGTGCCGGACACGCCAGAACCACCTGCCCGACAGACCGGAAACACCTGCTGGACACGCCGGAACCACCGGCTCGACTCGCCGGAACCACCGCCGGACATGCAAAATGACCTGCCGGCTATGCCAGAACCACTTGGCGAACACTCCGGAATCACCTCTAGGGCATGCCGGAACCACCTCTCAGACTTGCCGGAACCATGATCCGGACACGCCGGTACCACCTGCCGAGTATGCCGGAACACCTGATCAACTCCCCAGAACCACCTGCTGGACACGCCAGAATCACCTGCCGGCTACGCCAGAACCACTCTGCAGACACTCCGGAAACACCTGCCTGGCATGCCGGAACCATCTCTCAGACGTGCCAGAACCATGTTCCGGACACGCCGGTACCACCTGCCGAGCTCGCCGGAACCACCTGCTGGACACGCCAAATTCACCTGCCGGCTACGCCAGAACCACTCGGCAGACACTCCGGAATCACCTGCCGGGCTGGCTGGAACCACCTGCCGGTCACGCCAACATCACCTTTCAGCTACGCCAGAACCACTTGGCGGACACTCCGGAAACACCTGTCGGGCCGGCCGGAACCACCTCTCAGACGTGTTCAGAACCATGTGCCTGAGATGCCGGAACCACTCCCCGAACAGACCGAAACCACCTGCCAGACCCGCCTGAATCCCCTGGCGAGCACGCCTGATCCACCTGCTCAACTAGCCGGAACCACCTTCCTGACACGCCAAAATCACCTGCCAGGTCTACCAGAACCACTTGGTGGACACTCCGGAATCATCTTCTGGACATGCCAGAACCAGCTCTCAGACACACCAGAACCACGTGCCAGAGACGCCGGAAGCACCAGCTGAGCATGCCTGAGCCACCTGCTCGACTAGCAAGAAACACCTGTCGGACATGCAAAAATCACCAGCCGGGTACGCCAGAACCACGTGGCAGACACTTCAGTATCACCTGTCGGGCATGCCGGAACGACCTCTCAGAGGTTCCCGAACCACATGCTGGACACTCCGGAATCACCTGCCAGGCATGCCGGCACCATCTCTCAGACGTGCCAGAACCATGTTCCGGACACACCAGTACCACCTGTCGAGCTCGCCGGAACCACTTGCTGGACACGCCAAAATCACCTGCTGGCTATGCCAGAACCACTCGGAAGACACTCCGGAATCACCTGCCGGGCTTGCTGGAACCACCTGCTGGTCTCGCCAACATCACATTTCAGCTACGCCATAACCACTTGGCGGACACTCCGGAAACTCCTGTCGGGCCGGCCGGAACCACCTGTCAGACGTGCCAGAACCATGTGCCTGAGATGCCGGAACCACTCCCCGAACAGACCGAAACCACCTGCCAGACCCGCCTGAACAACCTGCCGAGCACGCCGGAACCACCTACTCGACTCGCCTGAACCACCTACCTGACACGCTAAAATCACCTGCCGGGTATGCCACAACCACTTGGTGGACACTCCGGAATCATCTGCCGGACATGCCAGAACCAGCTCTCAGACACAGCAGAACCACGTGCCAGAGACGCCGGAAGCACCAGCTGAGCATGCCTGAGCCACCTGCTCGACTCGCAAGAAACACGTGTCGGACATGCCAAAATCACCTGCCGGGTATGCCAGAAACACTTGGCGGACACTCCGGAATCACCTGTCGGGCATTCCGGAACCACCTCTCAGACTTGCCAGAACCATGTTTTGGACACTCCGGTACCACCTGCCGAGTATGCCGGAACCAGCTGATCCACTCCCCAGAACCACCTAGTGGACACGCCAAAATAAACTGCCGGCTACGCCAGAACCACTCTTCAGACACTCCGGAATCACATGCCAGGCATTCCGGAACCACCTCTCAGAGGTGCCAGAACCACATGCCGGAGACTCCGGAATCACCTGCCGGGCATGCCAGCACAGCCACTCAGAAGTTCCAGAAGCACGTGCCGGACAGGCCAGAACCATCTCCCGGACAGACCAGAAACACAGGAAACACTCGCCGGAACCACCTGCTTGACTCACCAGTACCACCTGATGGACACGCCAAAATCACCTGCCGTCTATCCCAGAATCACACGGCCGACACTCTGGAACCACCTCCAGGATAGACCGGAACCACCTGACGGACAAGCCGGAACCACCTGCTTGACTCACCAGAACCACCTGACGGACACGCCGAAATCACCAGCCGGCTACGCCACAACCACTTGTCAGACACTCCGGAATCACCTGCCGGGCATGCTGGAACCACCTCTCAGAGGTGCCAAAAACACATGCCGGAGACAGCCGAAGCACCTGCCGAGAATGCCGGAAGTTCCGGATCCACTCCACAGAACCACCTGCAGTACACGCCAAAATCACCTGCAGGCAACGCCAGAACCACTCGGCAGAAAACTCTGGAACCACCTGCAGGACAGACCGGAACCACCTGCCGGACACGCCGGGACCTCCTGCTTGACTCACCTGTCTCACCTCATGGACACGCCCAAATCACCTGCCCGCTACATCAGAACCACTTGGCGGACAAGCTGGAATCACGTGAAGGGCATGCTGACACAACCTCTCAGACGTGCCAGAACCTCGTGCTGGACACCCCAGAACCACCTGCCGTACAGACCGGAACCACCTGCCGGACACGCCGGAACCACCGGCTTGAGTCGCCGGAATCACCACCGGACATGCAAAATCACCTGCCAGCTACGCCAGAACCACGTGGCGAACACTCTGGAATCACCCGCCGGGCATGCCGCAACGACCTCTCAGACATGCCACAACCACATGCCAATGACACCGGAAGCACCTGCCGAGCACGCCGGAACCACCTGCTCGACTCGCCAGAACCACCAGCCAGACACACCAAAATCACCTGTCGGCTACGCCGCATCCAGTTGGTGAACACTTCGGAATCACCTGCCGGGCTGGCTGGAACCACCTGCCGGTCACGCCAACATCACCTGCCAGCTACGCAAGAACCACTTGGCGGACACGCCAAAATCACCTACCAGCTACGCCACAACCAGTTGGTGAACACTTCGGAATCACCTGCCGTTCTGTCTGGAACCTCCTGCCGGTCATGCCAACATCACCTGCCAGCTACGCCAGAACCACTTGGCGGACACTCCGGAAACACCTGTCGGGCCGGCCGGAACCACCTCTCAGACGTGCCAGAACCATGTGCCTGAGATGCCGGAACCACACCCCGAACAGACCGAAACCACCTGCCAGACCCGTCTGAACCACCTGCCGAGCACGCCAGATCCACCTGCTGAGCATGCCGGAACAACCTGCTCGACTCGCTGGAGCCACCTGCCGGACATGCCAAAATCAGCTGCCGGCTATGCCAGAACCACTTGCCGGACACTCCAAAATCACCTGTCTGGCGTGCCGGAACCACCTCTCATACGTACCAGAACCACGTGCAGGAGACGCCGGAAGCACCTGCCAAGCATGCCAGAACCACCTGATCCACTCCCCAGAACCACCTGCTGGACCCGCCTGAACCACCTGCCAGCTACGCGGGAACCACTTGGCGGACACTCCGCAATCACCTGCCGTGCATGCCGGAACCACCCCTCAGACGTGCCTGAAAAACGTGCCGGACACGCCGGAACCACCTCCCGGACTAACCGGAACCACATTTCGGACATTCCTGAACCACCTTACGAGCACGCTGGAACCACCTGCTCGACTCGCTGGAACCATCTGCTGGATACACCAAAATCACCTGCCGGCTACGCCAGAACCACTTGCCGACACTCCGGAATAACCTGCCATTCATCCTGGAACCGCCCCTCAGATGTGCCAGAACCAGGTGCTGGACGCCCCGGACCACTTCCGTGAAAGACTGGAACCACCTGCTGAGCATTCTGGAAACACCTGCTCGACTCCCGGGAACCGCCACTGGGGAAACTGTCATAGAAATGCAGGTAAAACGGCCTTTCTTGCCAGCCCTTAACTCGACACTTTAGAACTTCTGCTTCTGTCACAATTGCACCTTGCCAACCCGGCTCAGACGAAATGCCTACATCTTCCCCTGAAGCAACTGGGCTGACTCCCAAATGATTGAGCGTCCACATGCTTAGGAGGCGATAGACTGCACGCCTTTTTCCAACCACCATTGTGCACTGCTGGAGAGAGTGTCGGAAAGCAGCTATGTCAGAAAGACCCCTTTGCTCTCAGCCGTGCCCTCCATTGCTCTAGACGTGGAATGCACAATGCACTGGCTCCCGCCCTCAAGGGGCGACAAGCCACAGACCACCTTGCTTCCATCTCTTTAGGAAGCTGAGAAGGAATTCGCTTGCAACAGTGATCTTACAGAGTCCAGGGAACATCTCATACAAAGGCAGCTGAAACGCCGTTTCTTTTCCGCCCTTAACTTGCCGATTTGGAACTTCTGTTTCTGCCACATTTCCACCTTGCCATCCGTGCTCCGACGAAATGCCTACATCTTCCCCTTCAGCAACGGGGACGAGGCCCATATGACTGTGCTTCCACATGCTTAAGAGGAGAGAGACAGGCTTTTTACAATCACGATTGTGCACTGGTGGAGAGAGTGTCAGAAAGCACCTATGTCAGAAAGGTCCCTTTGATCTCAGCCATGCCCTGAATTGCTGTAGAGGAGGAAGGCACAATGCACTGCCTCTGGCTCCACCCCTCAATGGCAGACGAACCACACACCTTCTTGCGTCCAGCTCTTTAGGACGCTGAGAAAGAGCTCGCATTCCATAGTGCTCTTAGAGCGTCCAGGGAACATCTCATACAAAGGCAGCTGAACGCCGTTTCTTCCAGCACTTCACTCGCCGATCTGGAACATCTGCATGTGCCACATTTCCACCTTGTCAAGCCGGCTCAGACGAAATGCCTACAACTTCCCCTTAAGCAATGAGGACGAGGCCCGAATGATTGTGGTTCCACCTGCTTAGTAGAAGAGAGACAATAGGCTGTTAACCAACCGCCCTTGAGCAATGGTTGGGGGAGTGTCAGAAAGCACCAATGTCAGAAAGGGCCCTTTGCTCTCAGCCGTGCCCTCCATTGCTCTAGAGGTGGAGGGCACAAAGCACTGCCTCCATCCTTCAATTGGAGACAAGCCATAAACTGTCTTGCCTCCAGCTCTTTAGGAAGCTGACAAACAACTCGCTTTCCACAGTCCTGTTACAGCAGACCAGGGAACTTCTCATACAAAGGCAGCTCAAATGGCATTTCTTCCCAGCCCTTCACACGCAGCTTTAGGACTTCTGCTTCTGCCGCAATTCCACCTTGCCAACCCGGCTCAGACGAAATGACTACATCTTCCCCTGAAGCAACTGGGCTGACTCCCAAATGATTGAGCGTCCACGTGCTTAGGAGGTGATATACTGCACGCCTTTTTCCAACCACCATTGTGCACTGCTGGAGAGAGTGTCGGAAAGCAGCTATGTCAGAAAGACCCCTTTGCTCTCAGCCGTGCCCTTCATTGCTCTAGACGTGGAATGCACAAGGCACTGGCTCCCACCCTCAAAGGGGCGACAAGCCACAGACCATCTTCCTTCCATCTCTTTAGGAAGCTGAGGAAGAACTCGCTTTCAACAGTGCTCTTTCTGTGTCCTGGCAACATCTCATACAAAGGCAGCTGATATGCCATTTCTTTTCAGCGCTTAACTCGCAGATTTGGATCTTCTGCTCCTGCCACATTTCCACCTTGACAACCCGGCTCAGACGAAATGTCTACATTTTCCCCTTCAGCAACGGGGATGAGGCTCAGATGACTGTGCTTCCGCATGCTTAGCAGGAGCAGACAATAGGCTTTTTACAAACCGCCATTGTGCACTGGGTCAGAGAGTGTCAGAATGCACCTATGTCAGAAAGGGCCCTTTGCTCTCAGCCGTGCCCTCCATTGCTCTAGAGGTGGAAGGCACAAAGCACTGCCTCCATCCTTCAATTGGAGACAAGCCAGCAACTGTCCTGCTTCCAGCTCTTTAGGAAGCTGGGAAAGCACTCGCATTCCACAGTGCTCTTAGAGCGTCCTGGGAACGTCTCATACAAAGGCAGCTGAACACCATGTCTTTTCAGCCCTTAACTCACCAATCTGCAACATCTGCTTCTGCCGCATTTCCACCTTGCCAACCCGGATCAGACGAAATGCCTACATCTTCCCCTGAAGCGACTGTGCTGATTCCCAAATGATTGAGCATCCACATGCTTAGGAGGTGATAAACTGCATGCCTGTTTCCAACCACCATTTTACACTGCTTAGAGAGCGTCAGAAAGCAGCTATGTCAGAAAGGCCCCTTTGCTCTCAGCCATGCCCTCCATTGCTCTCGAGGTGGAGGGCACAAGGCTCTGGATCCACCCCTCAATGGGATACAAACCACATCTTTTCCTGCTTCCAGCTCTTTAGGAACTGGAGAAAAAACTCCCTTTCCACAGTGCTCTTACAGCGTCCTGGGAAAATCTCATACAAAGGAGGCTGAACGCCGTTTCTTTTCGGCACTTCACTCGCCAGTCTGGGACATCTGCATCCTGCACGTTTCCACCTTGCCAACCCGGCTCAGACGAAGTGCCTACAACTTACCCTTGAGCAATGGGGATGAGGCCCATAGGATTGTGGTTCCACATGCTGAGGAGGAGAGAGACAATAGGCTTTTAACTAACCACGAAATGCAACGGTTGGGAGAGTGTCAGAAAGCACCAATGGCAGAAAGGCCCCTTTACTCTCAGCCGCGCCCTCCATTGCTGTAGAGGTGGAAGGCACAAAGCACTGCCTCCATCCTTCAATGGGAGACAAGCCATAAACTGTCTTGCCTCCAGCTCTTTAGGAAGCTGGGAAAGAACTCGCTTTCCACAGTGCTGTTACAGCATACGAGGAAACTCTCATACAGAGGCAGCTCAAACGCCATTTCTTCCCAGTGCTTAACTGGCCGCTTTAGGACTTCCGCTTCTGCCACAGTTCCACCTTGCCAACCCGGCTCAGACGAAATGCCTACATCTTCCCCTTAAGCAACGGGGGCGAAGCCCACATGATTGTGCTGCCACATGCTTAGAAGGAGCAGACAGTAGGCTTTTTACAAACCGCCATTGTGCACTGGGTCAGAGAGTGTCTGAATGCACCTATGTCAGAAAGGGCCCTTTGCTCTCAGCCGTGCCCTCCATTGCTCTAGAGGTGGAAGGCACAAAGCACTGCCTCCAACCTTCAGTGGGAGACAAGCCATAAACTGTCTTGCCTCCAGCTCTTTAGGAAGCTGACAAACAACTCGCTTTCCACAGTCCTTTTACAGCAGACCGGGGAACTTCTCATACAAAGGCAGCTCAAATGGCATTTCTTCTCAGCCCTTAACTCGCAGCTTTAGTACTCCTGCTTCTGCCGCAATTCCACCTTGCCAACCCGGCTCAGACGAAATGCCTAAATCTTCCCCTGAAGCAACTGGGCTGAGTCCCAAATGATTGAGCGTCCACGTGCTTAGAGGCGATAGACTGCATGCCTTTGTCCAACCACCGTTGCGCACTGCTGGAGAGAGTGTCGGAAAGCAGCTGTGTCAGAAAGACCCCTTTGTTCTCAGCCGTGCCCTTCATTGCTCTACACGTGGAATGCACAATGCACTGTCTCCCCCCCTCAAGGGGCGACAAGCCACAGACCATCTTCCTTCCATCTCTTTAGGAAGCTGAGCAAGAACTCGCTTTCAACAGTGCTCTTTCTGTGTGCTGGCAACATCTCATACAAAGGCAGCTGATATGCCATTTCTTTTCAGCGCTTAACTCGCAGATTTGGAACTTCTGCTCCTGCCACATTTCCACCTTGCCAACCCGGCTCAGACGAAATGTCTACATCTTCCCCTTCAGCAACGGGGACGAGGCCCAGATGACTGTGCTTCCGCATGCTTAGCAGGAGCAGACAATAGGCTTTTTAAAACCGCCATTGTGCACTGGGTCAGAGAGTGTCAGAATGCACCTATGTCAGAAAGGGCCCTTTGCTCTCAGCCGTGCCCTCCATTGCTCTAGAGGTGGAAGGCACAAAGCACTGCCTCCATCCTTCAATTGGAGACAAGCCAGCAACTGTCCTGCTTCCAGCTCTTTAGGAAGCTGGGAAAGCACTCGCATTCCACAGTGCTCTTACAGGGACCTGGGAACGTCTCATACAAATGCAGCTGAACACCGTGTCTTTTCAGCCCTTAACTCACCAATCTGCAACATCTGCTTCTGCCGCTTTTCCACCTCCCAACCCGGCTCAGACGAAATGCCTACATCTTCCCCTCAAGCGACTGTGCTGATTCCCAAATGATTGAGCATCCACATGCTTAGGAGGCGATAAACTGCATGCCTTTTTCCAACCACCATTTTACACTGCTTAGAGAGCGTCAGAAAGCAGCTATGTCAGAAAGGCCCCTTTGCTCTCAGCCATGCCCTCCATTGCGCTCGACGTGCAAGGCACAAGGCACTGGTTCTGGATCCACCCCTCAATGGGAGACAAACCACATCTTGGCCTGCTTCCAGGTCTTTAGGAAGTGGAGAAGAAACTCCCTTTCCACATTGCTCTTACAGCGTCCTGGGAACATCTCATACAAAGGAGGCTGGACGCCGTTTCTTTTCAGCACTTCACTCGCCAGTCTGGGACATCTGCATCCTGCACGTTTCCACCTTGCCAACCCGGCTCAGACGAAATGCCTACATCTTCCCCTTGAGCAATGGGGATGAGGCCCATAGGATTGTGGTTCCACATGCTGAGGAGGACAGAGACAATAGGCTTTTAACTAACCACGAAGTGCAACGGTTGGGAGAGTGTCAGAAAGCACCAATGGCAGAAAGACCCCTTTACTCTGAGCCGCGCGCTATATTGCTGTAGAGGTTGAAGGCACAAATCACGGCCTCCATCCTTCAATGGGAGACAAGCCATAAACTGTCTTGCCTCCAGCTCTTTAGGAAGCTGGGAAAGAACTCGCTTTCCACAGTGCTGTTACAGCATACGAGGAAACTCTCATACAGAGGCAGCTCAAACTCCATTTCTTTCCAGTGCTTAACTGGCCGCTTTAGAACTTCCGCTTCTGCCACAGTTCCACCTTGCCAACCCGGCTCAGAGGAAATGCCTTCATCTTCCCCTTAAGCAACGGGGGCGAAGCCCACATGATTGTGCTGCCACATGCTTAGCAGGAGCAGACAATAGGCTTTTTACAAACCGCCATTGTGCACTGGGTCAGACAGTGTCAGAATGCACCTATGTCAGAAAGGGCCCTTTGCTCTCAGCCGTGCCCTCCATTGCTCTAGAGGTGGAAGGCACAAAGCACTGCCTCCATCCTTCCATTGGAGACAAGCCATAAACTGTCTTGCCTCCAGCTCTTTAGGAAGCTGGGAAAGAACTCGCTTTCCACAGTGCTGTTACAGCATACGAGGAAACTCTCATACAGAGGCAGCTCAAACGCCATTTCTTCCCAGTGCTTAACTGGCCGCTTTAGGACTTCCGCTTCTGCCACAGTTCCACCTTGCCAACCCGGCTCAGACTAAATGCCTACATCTTCCCCTTAAGCAACGGGGGCGAAGCCCACATGATTGTGCTGCCACATGCTTTGCAGGAGCAGACAATAGGCTTTTTACAAACCGCAATTGTGCACTGTGTTAAAGAGTGTCAGAATGCACCTATGTCAGAAGGGGTCCTTTGCTCTCAGCCATGCCCTCCATTGCTCTAGAGTTGGAAGGCACAAAGCACTGCCTCCATCCTTCAATTGGAGACAAGCCATAAACTGTCTTGCCTCCAGCTCTTTAGGAAGCTGACAAACAACTCGCTTTCCACAGTCCTGTTACAGCAGACCGGGGAACTTCTCATACAAAGGCTCCTCAAATGGCATTTCTTCCCAGCCCTTAACTCGCAGCTTAGGACTCCTGCTTCTGCCGCAATTCCATCTTGCAAACCCGGCTCAGACGAAATGCCTACATCTTCCCCTGAAGCAACTGGGCTGAGTCCCAAATGATTGAGCGTCCACGTGCTTAGGAGGTGATAGACTGCACGCCTTTTTCCAACCACCATTGTGCACTGCTGGAGAGAGTGTCGGAAAGCAGCTATGTCAGAAAGACCCCTTTGCTCTCAGCCGTGCCCTTCATTGCTCTAGACGTGGAATGCACAACGCACTGGCTCCCCCCTCAAGGGGCGACAATCTAGAGACCATCTTCCTTACATCTCTTTAGGAAGCTGAGCAAGAACTCGCTTTCAACAGTGCTCTTTCTGTGTCCTGGCAGCATCTCATAAAAGGCAGGTGATATGCCATTTCTTTTCAGCGCTTAACTCGCAGATTTGGAACTTCTGCTCCTGCCACATTTCCACCTTGCCAACCAGGCTCAGACGAAATGTCTACATCTTCCCCTTCATCAACGGGGACGAGGCCCAGATGACTGAGCTTCCGCATGCTTAGCAGGAGCAGACAATAGGCTTTTTACAAACCGCCATTGTGCACTGGGCCAGAGAGTGTCAGAATGCACCTATGCCAGAAGGGGCTCTTGGCTCTCAGCCGTCCCCTCCATTGCTCTAGAGGTGGAAGGCACAAAGCACTGCCTCCATCCTTCAATTGGAGACAAGCCAGCAACTGTCCTGCTTCCAGCTCTTTAGGAAGCTGGGAAAGCACTCGCATTCCACAGTGCTCTTACAGGGTCCTGGGAACGTCTCATACAAAGGCAGCTGAACACCGTGTCTTTTCAGCCCTTAACTCACCAATCTGCAACATCTGCTTCTGCCGCTTTTCCACCTTCCCAACCCGGCTCACACGACATGCCTACATCTTCCCCTGAAGCGACTGTGCTGATTCCCAAATGATTGAGCATCCACATGCTTAGGAGGCGATAAACTGCATGCCTTTTTCCAACCACCATTTGACACTGCTTAGAGAGCGTCGGAAAGCAGCTATGTCAGAAAGGCCCCTTTGCTCTCAGCCATGCCCTCCATTGCTCTCGAGGAGGAAGGCACAAGGCACTGGTTCTGGATCCACCCCTCAATGGGAGACAAACCACATCTTGGCCTGCTTCCAGCTCTTTAGGAAGTGGAGAAGAAACTCCCTTTCCACAGTGCTCTTACAGCATCCTGGGAACATCTCATACAAAGGAGGCTGAACGCCGTTTCTTTTCAGCACTTCTCTCGCCAGTCTGGGACATCTGCATCCTGCACGTTTCCACCTTGGCAACCCGGCTCAGACGAAATGCCTACATCTTCCCCTTGAGCAATGGGGATGAGGCCCATAGGATTGTGGTTCCACATGCTGAGGAGGACAGAGACAATAGGCTTTTAACTAACCACGAAGTGCAACGGTTGGGAGAGTGTCAGAAAGCACCAATGGCAGAAAGACCCCTTTACTCTCAGCCACGCCCTCCATTGCTGTAGACGTGGAAGGCACAAAGCACGGCCTCCATCCTTCAATGGGAGACAAGCCATAAACTGTCTTGCCTCCAGCTCTTTAGGAAGCTGGGAAAGAACTCGCTTTCCACAGTGCTGTTACAGCATACGAGGAAACTCTCATACAGAGGCAGCTCAAACTCCATTTCTTTCCAGTGCTTAACTGGCCGCTTTAGAACTTCCGCTTCTGCCACAGTTCCACCTTGCCAACCCGGCTCAGAGGAAATGCCTTCATCTTCCCCTTAAGCAACGGGGGCGAAGCCCACATGATTGTGCTGCCACATGCTTAGCAGGAGCAGACAATAGGCTTTTTACAAACCGCCATTGTGCACTGGGTCAGACAGTGTCAGAATGCACCTATGTCAGAAAGGGCCCTTTGCTCTCAGCCGTGCCCTCCATTGCTCTAGAGGTGGAAGGCACAAAGCACTGCCTCCATCCTTCAATTGGAGACAAGCCATAAACTGTCTTGCCTCCAGCTCTTTAGGAAGCTGGGAAAGAACTCGCTTTCCACAGTGCTGTTACAGCATACGAGGAAACGCTCATACAGAGGCAGCTCAAACGCCATTTCTTTCCAGTGCTTAACTGGCCGCTTTAGGACTTCCGCTCCTGCCACAGTTCCACCTTGCCAACCAGGCTCAGACGAAATGCCTACATCTTCCCCTTAAGCAACGGGGGCGAAGCCCACATGATTGTGCTGCCACATGCTTTGCAGGAGCAGACAATAGGCTTTTTACAAACCGCAATTGTGCACTGTGTTAAAGAGTGTCAGAATGCACCTATGTCAGAAGGGGTCCTTTGCTCTCAGCCATGCCCTCCATTGCTCTAGAGGTGGAAGGCACAAAGCACTGCCTCCATCCTTCAATTGGAGACAAGCCATAAACTGTCTTGACTCCAGCTCTTTAGGAAGCTGACAAACAACTCGCTTTCCACAGTCCTGTTACAGCAGACCGGGGAACTTCTCATACAAAGGCTCCTCAAATGGCATTTCTTCCCAGCCCTTAACTCGCAGCTTAGGACTCCTGCTTCTTCCGCAATTCCATCTTGCCAACCCGGCTCAGACGAAATGCCTACATCTTCCCCTAAAGCAACTGGGCTGAGTCCCAAATGATTGAGCATCCACGTGCTTAGGAGGCGATAGACTGCACGCCTTTTTCCAACCACCATTGCGCACTGCTGGAGAGAGTGTCGGAAAGCAGCTATGTCAGAAAGACCCCTTTGCTCTCAGCCGTGCCCTTCATTGCTCTAGACGTGGAATGCACAATGCACTGGCTCACCCCTCAAGGGGCGACAATCCAGATAGCATCTTCCTTCCATCTCTTTAGGAAGCTGAGCAAGAACTCGCTTTCAACAGTGCTCTTTCTGTGTCCTGGCAGCATCTCATACAAAGGCAGCTGATATGCCATTTCTTTTCAGCGCTTAACTCGCAGATTTGGAACTTCTGCTCCTGCCACATTTACACCTGGCCAACCCGGCTCAGACGAAATGTCTACATCTTCCCCTTCATCAACGGGGACGAGGCCCAGATGACTGTGCTTCCGCATGCTTAGCAGGAGCAGACAATAGGCTTTTTACAAACCGCCATTGTGCACTTGGCAAGAGAGTGTCAGAATGCACCTATGTCAGAAAGGGCCCTTTGCTCTCAGCCGTGCCCTCCATTGCTCTAGAGGTGGAAGACTCAAAGCACTGCCTCCATCCTTCAATTGGAGACAAGCCAGCAACTGTTCTGCTTCCAGCTCTTTAGGAAGCTGGGAAAGCACTCGCATTCCACAGTGCTCTTACAGCATCAGGGAACGTCTCATACAAATGCAGCTGAACACCGTGTCTTTTCAGCCCTTAACTCACCAATCTGCAACATCTGCTTCTGCCGCATTTCCACCTTGCCAACCCGGCTCAGATTAAATGCCTAGCTCTTCCCCTCAAGCGACTGTGCTGATTCCCAAATGATTGAGCATCCACATGCTTAGGAGGCGATAAACTGCATGCCTTTTTCCAACCACCATTTGACACTGCTTAGAGAGCGTCGGAAAGCAGCTATGTCAGAAAGGCCCCTTTGCTCTCAACCAGGCCCTCCATTGCTCTCGACGTGGAAGGCACAAGGCACTGGTTCTGGATCCACCCCTCAATGGGAGACAAACCACATCTTGGCCTGCTTCCAGCTCTTTAGGAAGTGGAGAAAAAACTCCCTTTCCACAGTGCTCTTACAGCGTCCTGGGAACATCTCATACAAAGGAGTCTGAATGCCGTTTCTTTTCAGCACTTCACTCGCCAGTCTGGGACATCTGCATCCTGCACGTTTCCACCTTGGCAACCCGGCTCAGACGAAATGCCTACATCTTCCCCTTGAGCAATGGGGATGAGGCCCATAGGATTGTGTTTCCACATGCTGAGGAGGAGAGAGACAATAGGCTTTTAACTAACCACGAAGTGCAACGGTTGGGAGAGTGTCAGAAATCACCAATGGCAGAAAGACCCCTTTACTCTCAGCCGCGCCCTCCATTGCTGTAGAGGTGGAAGGCACAAAGCACTGTCTCCATCCTTCAATGGGAGACCAGCCATAAACTGTCTTGCCTCCAGCTCTTTAGGAAGCTGGGAAAGAAGTCGCTTTCCACAGTGCTGTTACAGCATACGAGGAAACTCTCATACAGAGGCAGCTCAAACGCCATTTCTTCCCAGTGCTTAACTGGCCGCTTTAGGACTTCCGCTTCTGCCACAGTTCCACCTTGCCAACCCGTCTCAGACGAAATGCCTACATCTTCCCCTTAAGCAACGGGGGCGAAGCCCACATGATTGTGCTGCCACATGCTTAGCAGGAGCAGACAATAGGCTTTTTACAAACCGCCATTGTGCACTGTGTCAGAGAGTGTCAGAATGCACCTATGTCAGAAAGGGCCCTTTGCTCTCAGCCGTGCCCTCCATTGCTCTAGAGGTGGAAGGCACAAAGCACTGCCTCCATCCTTCAATTGGAGACAAGCCATAAACTGTCTTGCCTCCAGCTCTTTAGGAAGCTGACAGACAACTCGCTTTCCACAGTCCTGTTACAGCAGACCGGAGAAATTCTCATACAAAGGCAGCTCAAATGGCATTTCTTCCCAGCCCTTAACTCGCAGCTTAGGACTCCAGTTTCTGCCGCAATTCCACCTTGCCAACCCGGCTCCGACGAAATGCCTACATCTTCCCCTGAAGCAAATGGTCTGAGTCCCAAATGATTGAGCTTCCACGTGCTTAGGAGGAGATAGACTGCACGCCTTTTTCCAACCACAATTGCGCACTGCTGGAGAGAGTGTCGGAAAGCAGCTATGTCAGAAAGACCCCTTTGCTCTCAGCCGTGCCCTTCATTGCTCTAGACGTGGAATGCACAAGGCACTGGCTCCCCCCCTCAAGGGGCGACAAGACACAGACCATCTTCCTTCCATCTCTTTAGGAAGCTGAGCAAGAACTCGCTTTCAACAGTGCTCTTTCTGTGTCCTGGCAACATCTCATACAAAGGCAGCTGATATGCCGTTTCTTTTCAGCACTTAACTCGCAGATTTGGAACTTCTGCTCCTGTCACATTTCCTCCTTGCCTACCCGGCTCAGACGAAATGTCTACATCTTCTACTTAAGCAACGGGGACGAGGCCCAGATGACTGTGCTTCCGCATGCTTAGCAGGAGCAGACAATAGGCTTTTTACAAACAGCCATTGTGCACTGGGTCAGAGAGTGTCACAATGCACCTATGTCAGAAAGGGCCCTTTGCTCTCAGCTGTGCCCTCCATTGCTCTAGAGGTGGAAGGCACAAAGCACTGCCTCCATCCTTCAATTGGAGACAAGCCAGCAACTGTCCTGCTTCCAGCTCTTTAGGAAGCTGGGAAAGCACTCGCATTCCACAGTGCTCTTACAGCGTCCTGGGAACGTCTCATACAAAGGCAGCTGAACACCGTGTCTTTTCAGCCCTTAACTCACCAATCTGCAACATCTGCTTCTGCCGCTTTTCCACCTTCCCAACCCGGCTCAGACGAAATGCCTACATCTTCCCCTGAAGCGACTGTGCTGATTCCCAAATGATTGAGCATCCACATGCTTAGGTGGCGATAAACTGCATGCCTTTTTCCAACCACCATTTTACACTGCTTGGAGAGCGTCGGAAAGCAGCTATGTCAGAAAGGCCCCTTTGCTCTCAGCCATGCCCTCCATTGCTCTCGAGGTGGAAGGCACAAGGCACTGGTTCTGGATCCACCCCTCAATGGGAGACAAACCACATCTTGGCCTACTTCCAGCTCTTTAGGAAGTGGAGAAAAAACTCCCTTTCCACAGTGCTCTTACAGCGTCCTGGGAACATCTCATACAAAGGAGGCTGAACGTCGTTTCTTTTCAGCACTTCACCCGCCAGTCTGGGACATCTGCATGCTGCACATTTCCACCTTGCCAACCCGGCTCAGGCGAAATGCCTACATCTTCCCCCTGAGCAATTGGGATGAGGCCCATAGGATTGTGGTTCCACATGCTGAGGAGGAGAGAGACAGTAGGCTTTTAACTAACCACGAAGTGCAACGGTTGGGAGATTGTCAGAAATCACCAATGGCAGAAACACCCCTTTACTCTCAGCCGCGCCCTCCATTGCTGTAGAGGTGGAAGGCACAAAGCACTGTCTCCATCCTTCAATGGGAGACAAGCCATAAACTGTCTTGCCTCCAGCTCTTTAGGAAGCTGAGAAAGAACTCGCTTTCCACAGTGCTGTTACAGCATACGAGGAAACTCTCATACAGTGGCAGCTCAAACGCCATTTCTTCCCAGTGCTTAACTGGCCGCTTTAGGACTTCCGCTTCTGCCACAGTTCCACCTTGCCAACCCGTCTCAGACGAAATGCCTACATCTTCCCCTTAAGCAACGGGGGCGAAGCCCACATGATTGTGCTGCCACATGCTTAGCAGGAGCAGACAATAGGCTTTTTACAAACCGCCATTGTGCACTAGGTCAGAGAGTGTCAGAATGCACCTATGTCAGAAAGGGCCCTTTGCTCTCAGCCGTGCCCTCCATTGCTCTAGAGGTGGAAGGCACAAAGCACTGCCTCCATCCTTCAATTGGAGACAAGCCATAAACTGTCTTGCCTCCAGCTCTTTAGGAAGCTGACAGACAACTCGCTTTCCACAGTCCTGTTACAGCAGACCGGAGAAATTCTCATACAAAGGCAGCTCAAATGGCATTTCTTCCCAGCCCTTAACTCGCAGCTTAGGACTCCAGTTTCTGCCGCAATTCCACCTTGCCAACCCGGCTCCGACGAAATGCCTACATCTTCCCCTGAAGCAAATGGTCTGAGTCCCAAATGATTGAGCTTCCACGTGCTTAGGAGGAGATAGACTGCACGCCTTTTTCCAACCACAATTGCGCACTGCTGGAGAGAGTGTCGGAAAGCAGCTATGTCAGAAAGACCCCTTTGCTCTCAGCCGTGCCCTTCATTGCTCTAGACGTGGAATGCACAAGGCACTGGCTCCCCCACTCAAGGGGCGACAAGACACAGACCATCTTCCTTCCATCTCTTTAGGAAGCTGAGCAAGAACTCGCTTTCAACAGTGCTCTTTCTGTGTCCTGGCAACATCTCATACAAAGGCAGCTGATATGCCATTTCTTTTCAGCACTTAACTCGCAGATTTGGAACTTCTGCTCCTGTCACATTTCCACCTTGCCAACCCGGCTCAGACGAAATGTCTACATCTTCTACTTAAGCAACGGGGACGAGGCCCAGATGACTGTGCTTCCGCATGCTTAGCAGGAGCAGACAATAGGCTTTTTACAAACAGCCATTGTGCACTGGGTCAGAGAGTGTCACAATGCACCTATGTCAGAAAGGGCCCTTTGCTCTCAGCCGTGCCCTCCATTGCTCTAGAGGTGGAAGGCACAAAGCACTGCCTCCATCCTTCAATTGGAGACAAGCCAGCAACTGTCCTGCTTCCAGCTCTTTAGGAAGCTGGGAAAGCACTCGCATTCCACAGTGCTCTTACAGCGTCCTGGGAACGTCTCATACAAAGGCAGCTGAACACCGTGTCTTTTCAGCCCTTAACTCACCAATCTGCAACATCTGCTTCTGCCGCTTTTCCACCTTCCCAACCCGGCTCAGACGAAATGCCTACATCTTCCCCTGAAGCGACTGTGCTGATTCCCAAATGATTGAGCATCCACATGCTTAGGTGGCGATAAACTGCATGCCTTTTTCCAACCACCATTTTACACTGCTTGGAGAGCGTCGGAAAGCAGCTATGTCAGAAAGGCCCCTTTGCTCTCAGCCATGCCCTCCATTGCTCTCGAGGTGGAAGGCACAAGGCACTGGTTCTGGATCCACCCCTCAATGGGAGACAAACCACATCTTGGCCTACTTCCAGCTCTTTAGGAAGTGGAGAAAAAACTCCCTTTCCACAGTGCTCTTACAGCGTCCTGGGAACATCTCATACAAAGGAGGCTGAACGTCGTTTCTTTTCAGCACTTCACCCGAGAGTCTGGGACATCTGCATGCTGCACATTTCCACCTTGCCAACCCGGCTCAGGCGAAATGCCTACATCTTCCCCTTGAGCAATTGGGATGAGGCCCATAGGATTGTGGTTCCACATGCTGAGGAGGAGAGAGACAGTAGGCTTTTAACTAACCACGAAGTGCAACGGTTGGGAGATTGTCAGAAATCACCAATGGCAGAAACACCCCTTTACTCTCAGCCGCGCCCTCCATTGCTGTAGAGGTGGAAGGCACAAAGCACTGCCTCCATCCTTCAATGGGAGACAAGCCATAAACTGTCTTGCCTCCAGCTCTTTAGGAAGCTGAGAAAGAACTCGCTTTCCACAGTGCTGTTACAGCATACGAGGAAACTCTCATACAGAGGCAGCTCAAACGCGATTTCTCCCAGGGCTTAACTGGCCGCTTTAGAACTTCCGCTTCTGCCCCAGTTCCAAGTTGCCAACCCGGCTCAGACGAAATGCCTACATCTTCCCCTTAAGCAACGGGGGCGAAGCCCACATGATTGTGCTGCCACATGCTTAGCAGGAGCAGACAATAGGCTTTTTACAAACTGCCATTGTGCACTGGGTCAGAGAGTGTCAGAATGCACCTATGTCAGAAAGGGCCCTTTGCTCTCAGCCGTGCCCTCCATTGCTCTAGATGTGGAAGGCACAAAGCACTGCCTCCATCCTTCAATTGGAGACAAGCCATAAACTGTCTTGCCTCCAGCTCTTTAGGAAGCTGACAAACAACTCGCTTTCCACAGTCCTTTTACAGCAGACCGGGGAACTTCTCATACAAAGGCAGCTCAAATGGCATTTCTTCTCAGCCCTTAACTCGCAGCTTTAGTACTCCTGCTTCTGCCGCAATTCCACCTTGCCAACCCGGCTCAGACGAAATGCCTAAATCTTCCCCTGAAGCAACTGGGCTGAGTCCCAAATGATTGAGCGTCCACGTGCTTAGAGGCGATAGACTGCATGCCTTTTTCCAACCACCATTGCGCACTGCTGGAGAGAGTGTCGGAAAGCAGCTGTGTCAGAAAGTCCCCTTTGTTCTCAGCCGTGCCCTTCATTGCTCTACACGTGGAATGCACAATGCACTGGCTCCACCCCTCAAGGGGCGACAAGCCACAGACCATCTTCCTTCCATCTCTTTAGGAAGCTGAGCAAGAACTCGCTTTCAACAGTGCTCTTTCTGTGTGCTGGCAACATCTCATACAAAGGCAGCTGATATGCCATTTCTTTTCAGCGCTTAACTCGCAGATTTGGAACTTCTGCTCCTGCCACATTTCCACCTTGACAACCCGGCTCAGACGAAATGTCTACATCTTCCCCTTGAGCAATGGGGATGAGGCCCATAGGATTGTGTTTCCACATGCTGAGGAGGAGAGAGACAATAGGCTTTTAACTAACCACGAAGTGCAACGGTTGGGAGAGTGTCAGAAATCACCAATGGCAGAAAGACCCCTTTACTCTCAGCCGCGCCCTCCATTGCTGTAGAGGTGGAAGGCACAAAGCACTGTCTCCATCCTTCAATGGGAGACCAGCCATAAACTGTCTTGCCTCCAGCTCTTTAGGAAGCTGGGAAAGAACTCGCTTTCCACAGTGCTGTTACAGCATACGAGGAAACTCTCATACAGAGGCAGCTCAAACGCCATTTCTTCCCAGTGCTTAACTGGCCGCTTTAGGACTTCCGCTTCTGCCACACTTCCACCTTGCCAACCCGGCTCAGACGAAATGCCTACATCTTCCCCTTAAGCAACGGGGGCGAAGCCCACATGATTGTGCTGCCACATGCTTTGCAGGAGCAGACAATAGGCTTTTTACAAACCGCAATTGTGCACTGTGTTAAAGAGTGTCAGAATGCACCTATGTCAGAAGGGGTCCTTTGCTCTCAGCCATGCCCTCCATTGCTCTAGAGTTGGAAGGCACAAAGCACTGCCTCCATCCTTCAATTGGAGACAAGCCATAAACTGTCTTGCCTCCAGCTCTTTAGGAAGCTGACAAACAACTCGCTTTCCACAGTCCTGTTACAGCAGACCAGGGAACTTCTCATACAAAGGCTCCTCAAATGGCATTTCTTCCCAGCCCTTAACTCGCAGCTTAGGACTCCTGCTTCTGCCGCAATTCCATCTTGCAAACCCGGCTCAGACGAAATGCCTACATCTTCCCCTGAAGCAACTGGGCTGAGTCCCAAATGATTGAGCGTCCACGTGCTTAGGAGGTGATAGACTGCACGCCTTTTTCCAACCACCATTGTGCACTGCTGGAGAGAGTGTCGGAAAGCAGCTATGTCAGAAAGACCCCTTTGCTCTCAGCCGTGCCCTTCATTGCTCTAGACGTGGAATGCACAACGCACTGGCTCCCTCCTCAAGGGGCGACAATCTAGAGACCATCTTCCTTACATCTCTTTAGGAAGCTGAGCAAGAACTCGCTTTCAACAGTGCTCTTTCTGTGTCCTGGCAGCATCTCATAAAAGGCAGGTGATATGCCATTTCTTTTCAGCGCTTAACTCGCAGATTTGGAACTTCTGCTCCTGCCACATTTCCACCTTGCCAACCAGGCTCAGACGAAATGTCTACATCTTCCCCTTCATATACGGGGACGAGGCCCAGATGACTGAGCTTCCGCATGCTTAGCAGGAGCAGACAATAGGCTTTTTACAAACCGCCATTGTGCTCTGGGCCAGAGAGTGTCAGAATGCACCTATGCCAGAAGGGGCTCTTGGGTCTCAGCCGTCCCCTCCATTGCTCTAGAGGTGGAAGGCACAAAGCACTGCCTCCATCCTTCAATTGGAGACAAGCCAGCAACTGTCCTGCTTCCAGCTCTTTAGGAAGCTGGGAAAGCACTCGCATTCCACAGTGCTCTTACAGGGTCCTGGGAACGTCTCATACAAAGGCAGCTGAACACCGTGTCTTTTCAGCCCTTAACTCACCAATCTGCAACATCTGCTTCTGCCGCTTTTCCACCTTCCCAACCCGGCTCACACGACATGCCTACATCTTCCCCTGAAGCGACTGTGCTGATTCCCAAATGATTGAGCATCCACATGCTTAGGAGGCGATAAACTGCATGCCTTTTTCCAACCACCATTTGACACTGCTTAGAGAGCGTCGGAAAGCAGCTATGTCAGAAAGGCCCCTTTGCTCTCAGCCATGCCCTCCATTGCTCTCGAGGAGGAAGGCACAAGGCACTGGTTCTGGATCCACCCCTCAATGGGAGACAAACCACATCTTGGCCTGCTTCCAGCTCTTTAGGAAGTGGAGAAGAAACTCCCTTTCCACAGTGCTCTTACAGCATCCTGGGAACATCTCATACAAAGGAGGCTGAACGCCGTTTCTTTTCAGCACTTCTCTCGCCAGTCTGGGACATCTGCATCCTGCACGTTTCCACCTTGGCAACCCGGCTCAGACGAAATGCCTACATCTTCCCCTTGAGCAATGGGGATGAGGCCCATAGGATTGTGGTTCCACATGCTGAGGAGGAGAGAGACAATAGGCCTTTAACTAACCACGAAGTGCAACGGTTGGGAGAGTGTCAGAAAGCACCAATGGCAGAAAGACCCCTTTACTCTGAGCCGCGCCCTCCATTGCTGTAGAGGTGGAAGGCACAAAGCACTGTCTCCATCCTTCAATGGGAGACAAGCCATAAACTGTCTTGCCTCCAGCTCTTTAGGAAGCTGGGAAAGAACTCGCTTTCCACAGTGCTGTTACAGCATACGAGGAAACTCTCATACAGAGGCAGCTCAAACGCCATTTCTTCCCAGTGCTTAACTGGCCGCTTTAGGACTTCCGCTTCTGCCACAGTTCCACCTTGCCAACCCGGCTCAGACGAAATGCCTACATATTCCCCTTAAGCAACGGGGGCGAAGCCCACATGATTGTGCTGCCACATGCTTAGCAGGAGCAGACAATAGGCTTTTTACAAACCGCCATTGTGCACTGGGTCAGACAGTGTCAGAATGCACCTATGTCAGAAAGGGCCCTTTGCTCTCAGCCGTGCCCTCCATTGCTCTAGAGGTGGAAGGCACAAAGCACTGCCTCCATCCTTCAATTGGAGACAAGCCATAAACTGTCTTGCCTCCAGCTCTTTAGGAAGCTGGGAAAGAACTCGCTTTCCACAGTGCTGTTACAGCATACGAGGAAACGCTCATACAGAGGCAGCTCAAACGCCATTTCTTTCCAGTGCTTAACTGGCCGCTTTAGGACTTCCGCTCCTGCCACAGTTCCACCTTGCCAACCAGGCTCAGACGAAATGCCTACATCTTCCCCTTAAGCAACGGGGGCGAAGCCACATGATTGTGCTGCCACATGCTTTGCAGGAGCAGACAATAGGCTTTTTACAAACCGCAATTGTGCACTGTGTTAAAGAGTGTCAGAATGCACCTATGTCAGAAGGGGTCCTTTGCTCTCAGCCATGCCCTCCATTGCTCTAGAGGTGGAAGGCACAAAGCACTGCCTCCATCCTTCAATTGGAGACAAGCCATAAACTGTCTTGCCTCCAGCTCTTTAGGAAGCTGACAAACAACTCGCTTTCCACAGTCCTGTTACAGCAGACCGGGGAACTTCTCATACAAAGGCTCCTCAAATGGCATTTCTTCCCAGCCCTTAACTCGCAGCTTAGGACTCCTGCTTCTGCCGCAATTCCATCTTGCCAACCCGGCTCAGACGAAATGCCTACATCTTCCCCTGAAGCAACTGGGCTGAGTCCCAAATGATTGAGCATCCACGTGCTTAGGAGGCGATAGACTGCACGCCTTTTTCCAACCACCATTGCGCACTGCTGGAGAGAGAGTCGGAAAGCAGCTATGTCAGAAAGACCCCTTTGCTCTCAGCCGTGCCCTTCATTGCTCTAGACGTGGAATGCACAATGCACTGGCTCACCCCTCAAGGGGCGACAATCCAGATAGCATCTTCCTTCCATCTCTTTAGGAAGCTGAGCAAGAACTCGCTTTCAACAGTGCTCTTTCTGTGTCCTGGCAGCATCTCATACAAAGGCAGCTGATATGCCATTTCTTTTCAGCGCTTAACTCGCAGATTTGGAACTTCTGCTCCTGCCACATTTACACCTGGCCAACCCGGCTCAGACGAAATGTCTACATCTTCCCCTTCATCAACGGGGACGAGGCCCAGATGACTGTGCTTCCGCATGCTTAGCAGGAGCAGACAATAGGCTTTTTACAAACCGCCATTGTGCACTTGGCCAGAGAGTGTCAGAATGCACCTATGTCAGAAAGGGCCCTTTGCTCTCAGCCGTGCCCTCCATTGCTCTAGAGGTGGAAGACTCAAAGCACTGCCTCCATCCTTCAATTGGAGACAAGCCAGCAACTGTTCTGCTTCCAGCTCTTTAGGAAGCTGGGAAAGCACTCGCATTCCACAGTGCTCTCACAGCATCAAGGAACGTCTCATACAAATGCAGCTGAACACCGTGTCTTTTCAGCCCTTAACTCACCAATCTGCAACATCTGCTTCTGCTGCATGTCCAACTTGCCAACCCGGCTCAGACGAAATGCCTAGCTCTTCCCCTCAAGCGACTGTGCTGATTCCCAAATGATTGAGCATCCACATGCTTAGGAGGCGATAAACTGCATGCCTTTTTCCAACCACCATTTGACACTGCTTAGAGAGCGTCGGAAAGCAGCTATGTCAGAAAGGCCCCTTTGCTCTCAGCCATGCCCTCCATTGCTCTCGAGGAGGAAGGCACAAGGCACTGGTTCTGGATCCACCCCTCAATGGGAGACAAACCACATCTTGGCCTGCTTCCAGCTCTTTAGGAAGTGGAGAAAAAACTCCCTTTCCACAGTGCTCTTACAGCGTCCTGGGAACATCTCATACAAAGGAGTCTGAATGCCGTTTCTTTTCAGCACTTCACTCGCCAGTCTGGGACATCTGCATCCTGCACGTTTCCACCTTGGCAACCCGGCTCAGACGAAATGCCTACATCTTCCCCTTGAGCAATGGGGATGAGGCCCATAGGATTGTGTTTCCACATGCTGAGGAGGAGAGAGACAATAGGCTTTTAACTAACCACGAAGTGCAACGGTTGGGAGAGTGTCAGAAAGCACCAATGGCAGAAAGACCCCTTTACTCTGAGCCGCGCCCTCCATTGCTGTAGAGGTGGAAGGCACAAAGCACTGTCTCCATCCTTCAATGGGAGACCAGCCATAAACTGTCTTGCCTCCAGCTCTTTAGGAAGCTGGGAAAGAACTCGCTTTCCACAGTGCTGTTACAGCATACGAGGAAACTCTCATACAGAGGCAGCTCAAACGCCATTTCTTCCCAGTGCTTAACTGGCCGCTTTAGGACTTCCGCTTCTGCCACAGTTCCACCTTGCCAACCCGTCTCAGACGAAATGCCTACATCTTCCCCTTAAGCAACGGGGGCGAAGCCCACATGATTGTGCTGCCACATGCTTAGCAGGAGCAGACAATAGGCTTTTTACAAACCGCCATTGTGCACTGGGTCAGAGAGTGTCAGAATGCACCTATGTCAGAAAGGGCCCTTTGCTCTCAGCCGTGCCCTCCATTGCTCTAGAGGTGGAAGGCACAAAGCACTGCCTCCATCCTTCAATTGGAGACAAGCCATAAACTGTCTTGCCTCCAGCTCTTTAGGAAGCTGACAGACAACTCGCTTTCCACAGTCCTGTTACAGCAGACCGGAGAAATTCTCATACAAAGGCAGCTCAAATGGCATTTCTTCCCAGCCCTTAACTCGCAGCTTAGGACTCCAGTTTCTGCCGCAATTCCACCTTGCCAACCCGGCTCCGACGAAATGCCTACATCTTCCCCTGAAGCAAATGGTCTGAGTCCCAAATGATTGAGCTTCCACGTGCTTAGGAGGAGATAGACTGCACGCCTTTTTCCAACCACAATTGCGCACTGCTGGAGAGAGTGTCGGAAAGCAGCTATGTCAGAAAGACCCCTTTGCTCTCAGCCGTGCCCTTCATTGCTCTAGACGTGGAATGCACAAGGCACTGGCTCCCCCCCTCAAGGGGCGACAAGACACAGACCATCTTCCTTCCATCTCTTTAGGAAGCTGAGCAAGAACTCGCTTTCAACAGTGCTCTTTCTGTGTCCTGGCAACATCTCATACAAAGGCAGCTGATATGCCATTTCTTTTCAGCACTTAACTCGCAGATTTGGAACTTCTGCTCCTGTCACATTTCCACCTTGCCAACCCGGCTCAGACGAAATGTCTACATCTTCTACTTAAGCAACGGGGACGAGGCCCAGATGACTGTGCTTCCGCATGCTTAGCAGGAGCAGACAATAGGCTTTTTACAAACAGCCATTGTGCACTGGGTCAGAGAGTGTCACAATGCACCTATGTCAGAAAGGGCCCTTTGCTCTCAGCCGTGCCCTCCATTGCTCTAGAGGTGGAAGGCACAAAGCACTGCCTCCATCCTTCAATTGGAGACAAGCCAGCAACTGTCCTGCTTCCAGCTCTTTAGGAAGCTGGGAAAGCACTCGCATTCCACAGTGCTCTTACAGCGTCCTGGGAACGTCTCATACAAAGGCAGCTGAACACCGTGTCTTTTCAGCCCTTAACTCACCAATCTGCAACATCTGCTTCTGCCGCTTTTCCACCTTCCCAACCCGGCTCAGACGAAATGCCTACATCTTCCCCTGAAGCGACTGTGCTGATTCCCAAATGATTGAGCATCCACATGCTTAGGTGGCGATAAACTGCATGCCTTCTTCCAACCACCATTTTACACTGCTTGGAGAGCGTCGGAAAGCAGCTATGTCAGAAAGGCCCCTTTGCTCTCAGCCATGCCCTCCATTGCTCTCGACGTGGAAGGCACAAGGCACTGGTTCTGGATCCACCCCTCAATGGGAGACAAACCACATCTTGGCCTGCTTCCAGATCTTTAGGAAGTTGAGAAGAAACTCCCTTTCCACAGTGCTCTTACAGCGTCCTGGGAACATCTCATACAAAGGAGGCTGAACGCCGTTTCTTTTCAGCACTTCACTCGCCAGTCTGGGACAACTGCATGCTGCACGTTTCCACCTTGCCAACCCGGCTCAGGCGAAATGCCTACATCTTCCCCTTGAGCAATGGGGATGAGGCCCATAGGATTGTGGTTCCACATGCTGAGGAGGAGAGAGACAGTAGGCTTTTAACTAACCACGAAATGCAACGGTTGGGAGATTGTCAGAAAGCACCAATGGCAGAAACACCCCTTTACTCTGAGCTGCGCGCTATATTGCTGTAGAGGTGGAAGGCACAAAGCACTGCCTCCATCCTTCAATGGGAGACAAGCCATAAACTGTCTTGCCTCCAGCTCTTTAGGAAGCTGGGAAAGAAGTCGCTTTCCACAGTGCTGTTACAGCATACGAGGAAACTCTCATACAGAGGCAGCTCAAACTCCATTTCTTTCCAGTGCTTAACTGGCCGCTTTAGAACTTCCGCTTCTGCCACAGTTCCACCTTGCCAACCCGGCTCAGACGAAATGCCTTCATCTTCCCCTTAAGCAACGGGGGCGAAGCCCACAGGATTGTGCTGGCACATGCTTAGCAGGAGCAGACAATAGGCTTTTTACAAACCGCCATTGTGCACTGGGTCAGACAGTGTCAGAATGCACCTATGTCAGAAAGGGCCCTTTGCTCTCAGCCGTGCCCTCCATTGCTCTAGAGGTGGAAGGCACAAAGCACTGCCTCCATCCTTCAATTGGAGACAAGCCATAAACTGTCTTGCCTCCAGCTCTTTAGGAAGCTTGGAAAGAACTCGCTTTCCACAGTGCTGTTACAGCATACGAGGAAACTCTCATACAGAGGCAGCTCAAACGCCATTTCTTCCCAGTGCTTAACTGGCCGCTTTAGGACTTCCGCTTCTGCCACACTTCCACCTTGCCAACCCGGCTCAGACGAAATGCCTACATCTTCCCCTTAAGCAACGGGGGCGAAGCCCACATGATTGTGCTGCCACATGCTTTGCAGGAGCAGACAATAGGCTTTTTACAAACCGCAATTGTGCACTGTGTTAAAGAGTGTCAGAATGCACCTATGTCAGAAGGGGTCCTTTGCTCTCAGCCATGCCCTCCATTGCTCTAGAGTTGGAAGGCACAAAGCACTGCCTCCATCCTTCAATTGGAGACAAGCCATAAACTGTCTTGCCTCCAGCTCTTTAGGAAGCTGACAAACAACTCGCTTTCCACAGTCCTGTTACAGCAGACCAGGGAACTTCTCATACAAAGGCTCCTCAAATGGCATTTCTTCCCAGCCCTTAACTCGCAGCTTAGGACTCCTGCTTCTGCCGCAATTCCATCTTGCAAACCTGGCTCAGACGAAATGCCTAAATCTTCCCCTGAAGCAACTGGGCTGAGTCCCAAATGATTGAGCGTCCACGTGCTTAGGAGGTGATAGACTGCACGCCTTTTTCCAACCACCATTGTGCACTGCTGGAGAGAGTGTCGGAAAGCAGCTATGTCAGAAAGACCCCTTTGCTCTCAGCCGTGCCCTTCATTGCTCTAGACGTGGAATGCACAACGCACTGGCTCCCTCCTCAAGGGGCGACAATCTAGATACCATCTTCCTTACATCCCTTTAGGAAGCTGAGCAAGAACTCGCTTTCAACAGTGCTCTTTCTGTGTCCTGGCAGCATCTCATAAAAGGCAGCTGATATGCCATTTCTTTTCAGCGCTTAACTCGCAGATTTGGAACTTCTGCTCCTGCCACATTTCCACCTTGCCAACCAGGCTCAGACGAAATGTCTACATCTTCCCCTTCATCAACGGGGACGAGGCCCAGATGACTGAGCTTCCGCATGCTTAGCAGGAGCAGACAATAGGCTTTTTACAAACCGCCATTGTGCACTGGGCCAGAGAGTGTCAGAATGCACCTATGCCCGAAGGGGCTCTTGGCTCTCAGCCGTCCCCTCCATTGCTCTAGAGGTGGAAGGCACAAAGCACTGCCTCCATCCTTCAATTGGAGACAAGCCAGCAACTGTCCTGCTTCCAGCTCTTTAGGAAGCTGGGAAAGCACTCGCATTCCACAGTGCTCTTACAGGGTCCTGGAAACGTCTCATACAAAGGCAGCTGAACACCGTGTCTTTTCAGCCCTTAACTCACCAATCTGCAACATCTGCTTCTGCCGCTTTTCCACCTTCCCAACCCGGCTCACACGACATGCCTACATCTTCCCCTGAAGCGACTGTGCTGATTCCCAAATGATTGAGCATCCACATGCTTAGGAGGCGATAAACTGCATGCATTTTTCCAACCACCATTTGACACTGCTTAGAGAGCGTCGGAAAGCAGCTATGTCAGAAAGGCCCCTTTGCTCTCAGCCATGCCCTCCATTGCTCTCGAGGAGGAAGGCACAAGGCACTGGTTCTGGATCCACCCCTCAATGGGAGACAAACCACATCTTGGCCTGCTTCCAGCTCTTTAGGAAGTGGAGAAGAAACTCCCTTTCCACAGTGCTCTTACAGCATCCTGGCAACATCTCATTCAAAGGAGGCTGAACGCCGTTTCTTTTCAGCACTTCTCTCGCCAGTCTGGGACATCTGCATCCTGCACGTTTCCACCTTGGCAACCCGGCTCAGACAAAATGCCTACATCTTCCCCTTGAGCAATGGGGATGAGGCCCATAGGATTGTGGTTCCACATGCTGAGGAGGACAGAGACAATAGGCTTTTAACTAACCACGAAGTGCAACGGTTGGGAGAGTGTCAGAAAGCACCAATGGCAGAAAGACCCCTTTACTCTCAGCCACGCCCTCCATTGCTGTAGACGTGGAAGGCACAAAGCACGGCCTCCATCCTTCAATTGGAGACAAGCCATAAACTGTCTTGCCTCCAGCTCTTTAGGAAGCTGGGAAAGAACTCGCTTTCCACAGTGCTGTTACAGCATACGAGGAAACTCTCATACAGAGGCAGCTCAAACTCCGTTTCTTTCCAGTGCTTAACTGGCCGCTTTAGAACTTCCGCTTCTGCCACAGTTCCACCTTGCCAACCAGGCTCAGACGAAATGCCTACATCTTCCCCTTAAGCAACGGGGGCGAAGCCCACATGATTGTGCTGCCACATGCTTTGCAGGAGCAGACAATAGGCTTTTTACAAACCGCAATTGTGCACTGTGTTAAAGAGTGTCAGAATGCACCTATGTCAGAAGGGGTCCTTTGCTCTCAGCCATGCCCTCCATTGCTCTAGAGGTGGAAGGCACAAAGCACTGCCTCCATCCTTCAATTGGAGACAAGCCATAAACTGTCTTGCCTCCAGCTCTTTAGGAAGCTGACAAACAACTCGCTTTCCACAGTCCTGTTACAGCAGACCGGGGAACTTCTCATACAAAGGCTCCTCAAATGGCATTTCTTCCCAGCCCTTAACTCGCAGCTTAGGACTCCTGCTTCTGCCGCAATTCCATCTTGCCAACCCGGCTCAGACGAAATGCCTACATCTTCCACTGAAGCAACTGGGCTGAGTCCCAAATGATTGAGCATCCACGTGCTTAGGAGGCGATAGACTGCACGCCTTTTTCCAACCACCATTGTGCACTGCTGGAGAGAGTGTCGGAAAGCAGCTATGTCAGAAAGACCCCTTTGCTCTCAGCCGTGCCCTTCATTGCTCTAGACGTGGAATGCACAATGCACTGGCTCACCCCTCAAGGGGCAACAATCCAGATAGCATCTTCCTTCCATCTCTTTAGGAAGCTGAGCAAGAACTCGCTTTCAACAGTGCTCTTTCTGTGTCCTGGCAGCATCTCATACAAAGGCAGCTGATATGCCATTTCTTTTCAGCGCTTAACTCGCAGATTTGGAACTTCTGCTCCTGTCACATTTACACCTGGCCAACCCGGCTCAGAAGAAATGTCTACATCTTCCCCTTCATCAACGGGGACGAGGCCCAGATGACTGTGCTTCCGCATGCTTAGCAGGAGCAGACAATAGGCTTTTTACAAACCGCCATTGTGCACTTGGCCAGAGAGTGTCAGAATGCACCTATGTCAGAAAGGGCCCTTTGCTCTCAGCCGTGCCCTCCATTGCTCTAGAGGTGGAAGACTCAAAGCACTGCCTCCATCCTTCAATTGGAGACAAGCCAGCAACTGTTCTGCTTCCAGCTCTTTAGGAAGCTGGGAAAGCACTCGCATTCCACAGTGCTCTTACAGCATCAGGGAACGTCTCATACAAATGCAGCTGAACACCGTGTCTTTTCAGCCCTTAACTCACCAATCTGCAACATCTGCTTCTGCTGCATTTCCAACTTGCCAACCCGGCTCAGACGAAATGCCTAGCTCTTCCCCTCAAGCGACTGTGCTGATTCCCAAATGATTGAGCATCCACATGCTTAGGAGGCGATAAACTGCATGCCTTTTTCCAACCACCATTTGACACTGCTTAGAGAGCGTCGGAAAGCAGCTATGTCAGAAAGGCCCCTTTGCTCCCAACCAGGCCCTCCATTGCTCTCGACGTGGAAGGCACAAGGCACTGGTTCTGGATCCACCCCTCAATGGGAGACAAACCACATCTTGGCCTGCTTCCAGTTCTTTAGGAAGTGGAGAAAAAACTCCCTTTCCACAGTGCTCTTACAGCGTCCTGGGAACATCTCATACAAAGGAGTCTGAATGCCGTTTCTTTTCAGCACTTCACTCGCCAGTCTGGGACATCTGCATCCTGCACGTTTCCACCTTGGCAACCCGGCTCAGACGAAATGCCTACATCTTCCCCTTGAGCAATGGGGATGAGGCCCATAGGATTGTGTTTCCACATGCTGAGGAGGAGAGAGACAATAGGCTTTTAACTAACCACGAAGTGCAACGGTTGGGAGAGTGTCAGAAAGCACCAATGGCAGAAAGACCCCTTTACTCTGAGCCGCGCCCTCCATTGCTGTAGAGGTGGAAGGCACAAAGCACTGTCTCCATCCTTCAATGGGAGACCAGCCATAAACTGTCTTGCCTCCAGCTCTTTAGGAAGCTGGGAAAGAACTCGCTTTCCACAGTGCTGTTACAGCATACGAGGAAACTCTCATACAGAGGCAGCTCAAACGCCATTTCTTCCCAGTGCTTAACTGGCCGCTTTAGGACTTCCGCTTCTGCCACAGTTCCACCTTGCCAACCCGGCTCAGACGAAATGCCTACATCTTCCCCTTAAGCAACGGGGGCGAAGCCCACATGATTGTGCTGCCACATGCTTAGCAGGAGCAGACAATAGGCTTTTTACAAACCGCCATTGTGCACTGTGTCAGACAGTGTCAGAATGCACCTATGTCAGAAAGGGCCCTTTGCTCTCAGCCGTGCCCTCCATTGCTCTAGAGGTGGAAGGCACAAAGCACTGCCTCCATCCTTCAATTGGAGACAAGCCATAAACTGTCTTGCCTCCAGCTCTTTAGGAAGCTGACAGACAACTCGCTTTCCACAGTCCTGTTACAGCAGACCGGAGAAATTCTCATACAAAGGCAGCTCAAATGGCATTTCTTCCCAGCCCTTAACTCGCAGCTTAGGACTCCAGTTTCTGCCGCAATTCCACCTTGCCAACCCGGCTCAGACGAAATGCCTACATCTTCCCCTGAAGCAAATGGTCTGAGTCCCAAATGATTGAGCTTCCACGTGCTTAGGAGGAGATAGACTGCACGCCTTTTTCCAACCACAATTGCGCACTGCTGGAGAGAGTGTCGGAAAGCAGCTATGTCAGAAAGACCCCTTTGCTCTCAGCCGTGCCCTTCATTGCTCTAGACGTGGAATGCACAAGGTACTGGTTCCCCCCCTCAAGGGGCGACAAGACACAGACCATCTTCCTTCCATCTCTTTATGAAGCTGAGCAAGACCTCGCTTTCAACAGTGCTCTTTCTGTGTCCTGGCAACATCTCATACAAAGGCAGCTGATATGCCATTTCTTTTCAGCACTTAACTCGCAGATTTGGAACTTCTGCTCCTGTCACATTTCCACCTTGCCAACCCGGCTCAGACGAAATGTCTACATCTTCTACTTAAGCAACGGGGATGAGGCCCAGATGACTGTGCTTCCGCATGCTTAGCAGGAGCAGACAATAGGCTTTTTACAAACAGCCATTGTGCACTGGGTCAGAGAGTGTCACAATGCACCTATGTCAGAAAGGGCCCTTTGCTCTCAGCTGTGCCCTCCATTGCTCTAGAGGTGGAAGGCACAAAGCACTGCCTCCATCCTTCAATTGGAGACAAGCCAGCAACTGTCCTGCTTCCAGCTCTTTAGGAAGCTGGGAAAGCACTCGCATTCCACAGTGCTCTTACAGCGTCCTGGGAACGTCTCATACAAAGGCAGCTGAACACCGTGTCTTTTCAGCCCTTAACTCACCAATCTGCAACATCTGCTTCTGCCGCTTTTCCACCTTCCCAACCCGGCTCAGACGAAATGCCTACATCTTCCCCTGAAGCGACTGTGCTGATTCCCAAATGATTGAGCATCCACATGCTTAGGTGGCGATAAACTGCATGCCTTTTTCCAACCACCATTTTACACTGCTTGGAGAGCGTCGGAAAGCAGCTATGTCAGAAAGGCCCCTTTGCTCTCAGCCATGCCCTCCATTGCTCTCGACGTGGAAGGCACAAGGCACTGGTTCTGGATCCACCCCTCAATGGGAGACAAACCACATCTTGGCCTACTTCCAGCTCTTTAGGAAGTGGAGAAGAAACTCCCTTTCCACAGTGCTCTTACAGCATCCTGGGAACATCTCATTCAAAGGAGGCTGAACGCCGTTTCTTTTCAGCACTTCTCTCGCCAGTCTGGGACATCTGCATCCTGCACGTTTCCACCTTGGCAACCCGGCTCAGACGAAATGCCTACATCTTCCCCTTGAGCAATGGGGATGAGGCCCATAGGATTGTGGTTCCACATGCTGAGGAGGACAGAGACAATAGGCTTTTAACTAACCACGAAGTGCAACGGTTGGGAGAGTGTCAGAAAGCACCAATGGCAGAAAGACCCCTTTACTCTCAGCCACGCCCTCCATTGCTGTAGACGTGGAAGGCACAAAGCACGGCCTCCATCCTTCAATTGGAGACAAGCCATAAACTGTCTTGCCTCCAGCTCTTTAGGAAGCTGGGAAAGAACTCGCTTTCCACAGTGCTGTTACAGCATACGAGGAAACTCTCATACAGAGGCAGCTCAAACTCCGTTTCTTTCCAGTGCTGAACTGGCCGCTTTAGAACTTCCGCTTCTGCCACAGTTCCACCTTGCCAACCAGGCTCAGACGAAATGCCTAAATCTTCCCCTGAAGCAACTGGGCTGAGTCCCAAATGATTGAGCGTCCACGTGCTTAGAGGCGATAGACTGCATGCCTTTTTCCAACCACCATTGCGCACTGCTGGAGAGAGTGTCGGAAAGCAGCTGTGTCAGAAAGACCCCTTTGTTCTCAGCCGTGCCCTTCATTGCTCTACACGTGGAATGCACAATGCACTGGCTCCACCCTCAAGGGGCGACAATCTAGAGACCATCTTCCTTACATCTCTTTAGGAAGCTGAGCAAGAACTCGCTTTCAACAGTGCTCTTTCTGTGTCCTGGCAGCATCTCATACAAAGGCAGCTGATGTGCCATTTCTTTTCAGCGCTTAACTCGCAGATTTGGAACTTCTGCTCCTGCCACATTTCCACCTTGCCAACCCGGCTCAGACGAAATGTCTACATCTTCCCCTTCATCATCGGGGACGAGGCCCAGATGACTGTGCTTCCGCATGCTTAGCAGTAGCAGACAATAGGCTTTTTACAAACCGCCATTGTGCACTGGGCCAGAGAGTTTCAGAATGCACCTATGTCAGAAGGGGCTCTTGGCTCTCAGCCGTCCCCTCCATTGCTCTAGAGGTGGAAGGCACAAAGCACTGCCTCCATCCTTCAATTGGAGACAAGCCAGCAACTGTCCTGCTTCAAGCTCTTTAGGAAGCTGGGAAAGCACTTGCATTCCACAGTGCTCTTACAGGGTCCTGGGAACGTCTCATACAAAGGCAGCTGAACACCGTGTCTTTTCAGCCCTTAACTCACCAATCTGCAACATCTGCTTCTGCCGCTTTTCCACCTTCCCAACCCGGCTCACACGACATGCCTACATCTTCCCCTGAAGCGACTGTGCTGATTCCCAAATGATTGAGCATCCACATGCTTAGGAGGCGATAAACTGCATGCCTTTTTCCAACCACCATTTGACACTGCTTAGAGAGCGTCGGAAAGCAGCTATGTCAGAAAGGCCCCTTTGCTCTCAGCCATGCCCTCCATGGCTCTCGAGGAGGAAGGCACAAGGCACTGGTCTGGATCCACCCCTCAATGGGAGACAAACCACATCTTGGCCTGCTTCCAGCTCTTTAGGAAGTGGAGAAGAAACTCCCTTTCCACAGTGCTCTTACAGCGTCCTGGGAACATCTCATACAAAGGAGGCTGAACGCCTTTTCTTTTCAGCACTTCACTCGCCAGTCTGGGACATCTGCATCCTGCACGTTTCCACCTTGCCAACCCGGCTCAGGCGAAATGCCTTCATCTTCCCCTTGAGCAATCGGGATGAGGCCCATAGGATTGTGGTTCCGCATGCTGATTAGGACAGAGACAATGGGCTTTTAACTAACCACGAAATGCAACGGTTGGGAGAGTGTCAGAAAGAAGCAATGGCAGAAAGACCCCTTTAATCTCATCCGCGCCCTCCATTGCTTTAGAGGTGAAAGGCACAAAGCACTGTCTCCATCCATCAATGGGAGACAAGCCATAAACTGTCTTGCCTCCAGCTCTTTAGGAAGCTGGGAAAGAACTCGCCTTCCACAGTGCTGTTACAGCATACTAGGAAACTCTCATACAGAGGAAGCTGAAACGCCATTTCTTCCCGGTGCTTAACTGGCCGCTTTAGGACTTCCGCTTCTGCCACAGTTCCACCTTGCCAACCCGGCTCAGACGAAATGCCTACATCTTCCCCTTAAGCAACGGTGGCGAAGCCCACATAATTGTGCTGCCACATGCTTAGCAGGAGCAGACAACAGGCTTTTTACAAACCGCCATTGTGCACTGGGTCAGAGAGCGTTCAGAATGCACCTATGTCAGAAAGGGCCCTTTGCTCACCGCTGTGCCCTCCATTACTCTAGAGTTGGAAGGCACAAAGCACTGCCTCCATGCTTCAATTGGGGACAAGCCATAGACTGTCTTGCCTCCAGCTGTTTAGGAAGCTGACAAACAACTCGCTTTCCACAGTCCTGTTACAGCAGACCGGGGAACTTCTCATACAAAGGCAGCTCCAATGGAATTTCTTCCCAGCCCTTAACTCGCAGCTTAGGACTCCTGCTTCTGCCGCAATTCCACCTTGCCATCCCGGCTCAGACGAAATGCCTACATCTTCCCCTGAAGCAACTGGGCTGAGTCCCAAATGATTGAGCGTCCACGTGCTTAGGAGGCGATAGACGGCACGCCTTTTTCCAACCACCATTGCGCACTGCTGCAGAGAGTGTCGGAAAGCAGCTATGTCAGAAAGACCCCTTTGCTCTCAGCCATGCCCTTCATTGCTCTAGACGTGGAATGCACAATGCACTGGATCCCCCGCTCAAGGGGCGACAAGCCACAGACCATCTTCCTTCCATCTCTTTAGGAAGCTGAGCAAGAACTCGCTTTCAACAGTGCTCTTTCTGTCTCCTGGCAACATCTCATACAAAGGCAGCTGATATGCCATTTCTTTTCAGCGCTTAACTCGCAGATTTGGAACTTCTGCTCCTGCCACATTTCCACCTTGCCAACCTGGCTCAGACGAAATGTCTACATCTTCCCCTTCAGCAACGGGGACAAGGCCCAGATGACTGTGCTTCCGCATGCTTAGCAGGAGCAGACAATAGGCTTTTTACAAACCGCCATTGTGCACTGGGTCAGAGTGTGTCAGAATGCAACTATGTCAGAAAGGGCCCTTTGCTCTCAGCCGTGCCCTCCATTGCCCTAGAGGTGGAAGGCACAAAGCACTGCCTCCATCCTTCAATGGGAGACAACTCATAAACTGTCTTGCCTCCAGATCTTTAAGAAGCTGGGAAAGAACTCGCTATCCACAGCGCAGTTACAGTGTACGAGGAAACACTCATACAGAGGCAGCTCAAACGCCATTTCTTCCCAGTGCTTAACTGTCGGCTTTAGGACTTCTGCTTCTGCCACAGTTCCACCTTGCCAACCCGGCTCAGACGAAATGCCTACATCTTCCCCTTAAGCAACGGGGACGAGGCCCACATGATTGTGCTGCCACATGCTTAGCAGGAGCAGACAATGGGCTTTTTACAAACCGCCATTTTGCACTAGGTCAGAGAGTGTCTGAATGCACCTATGTCAGAAAGGGCCCTTTGCTCTCAGCCGTGCCCTCCATTGCTCTAGAGGTGGAAGGCACAAAGCACTGCCTCCATCCTTCAATTGGAGACAAGCCATAAACTGTCTTGCCTCCAGCTCTTTAGGAAGCTGACAAACAACTCGCTTTCCACAGTCCTGTTACAGCAGACCGGGGAAATTCTCATACAAAGGCAGCTCAAATGGCATTTCTTCCCAGCCCTTAACTCGCAGCTTTAGGACTCCTGCTTCTGTCGCAATTCCACCTTGCCAACCCGGCTCAGACCAAATGCCTACATCTTCCCCTGAAGCAACTGGGCTGAGTCCCAAATGATTGAGCGTCCACGTGCTTAGGAGGCGATAGACTGCACTCCTTTTTCCAGCCACCATTGTGCACTGCTGGAGAGAATGTCGGAAATCAGCTATGTCAGGAAGACCCCTTTGCTCTCAGCCGTGCCCCTCATTGCTCTAGACGTGGCATGCACAATGCACTGGCTACCCCCCTCAAGGGGCGACAAGCCACAGACCATCTTCCTTCCATCTCTTTAGGAAGCTGAGCAAGAACTCGCTTTTAACAGTGCTCTTTCTGTGTCCTGGCAACATCGCATACAAAGGCAGCTGATATGCCATTTCTTTTCAGCCCTTAACTCTCAGACTTGGAACTTCAGCTCCTGCCAAATTTCCACCTTGCCAACCCGGCTCAGACGAAATACCTACATCTTCCCCTCAAGCGACTGTGCTGATTCCCAAATGATTGAGCATCCACATGCTTAGGAGGCGATAAACTGCATGCCTTTTTCCAACCACCATTTGACACTGCTTAGAGAGCCTCGGAAAACAGCTATGTCAGAAAGGCCCCTTTGCTCTCAGCCATTCCCTCCATTGTTCTCGAGGTGGAAGGCACAAGGCACTGGTTCTGGATCCACCCCTAAATGGGAGACAACCCACATCTTGGCCTGCTTCCAGCTCTTTAGGAAGTGGAGAAAAACCTCCCTTTCCACAGTGCTCTTACAGCGTCCAGGGAACATCTCATACAAAGGAGGCTGAACGCCGTTTCTTTTCAGCACTTCCCCCACCAGTCTGGGACATCAGCATCCTGCACGTTTCCACCTTGCCAACCCGGCTCAGACGAAATGCCTACATCTTCCCCTTGAGCAATGGGGATGAGGCCCATAGGATTGTGGTTCCACATGCTGAGGAGGAGAGAGACAATAGGGTTTTAACTAACCACTAAGTGCAACGGTTGGGAGAGTGTCAGAAAGCACCAATGGCAGAAAGACCCCTTTACTCTCAGCCGTGCCCTCCATTGCTGTAGAGGTGGAAGTCACAAAGCACTGCCTCCATCCTTCAATGGGAGACAAGCCATAAACTGTCTTGCCTCCAGCTCTTTAGGAAGCTGGGAAAGAACTCGCTTTCCACACTGCTGTTACAGCATACGAGGAAACTCTGATACAGTGGCAACTCAAACGCCATTACTTCCCAGTGCTTAACTGGCCTCTTTAGGACTTCCGCTTCTGCCACAGTTCCACCTTGCCAACCCGGCTCAGACGAAATGCCTACATCTTCCCCTTAAGCAACGGGGGTGAAGCCCACATGATTGTGCTTCCACCAGATTTGCAGGAGCAGACAATAGGCTTTTTACAAACCGCCATTGTGCACTGGGTTAAAGAGTGTCAGAATGCACCTATGTCAGAAGGGGTCCTTTGCTCTCAGCCACGCCCTCCATTGCTCTAGAGGTGGAAGGCACAAAGCACTGCCTCCATCCTTCAATTGGAGACAAGCGATAAAATGTCTTGCCTCCTGCTCTTTAGGAAGCTGACAAACAACTCGCTTTGCACAGTCCTGTTACAGCAGACCGGTTAAATTCTCATACAAAGGCTGCTCAAATGGCATTTCTTCCCAGCAATTAACTCGCCGCTTAGGAATCCTGCTTCTGCCACAGTTCCACCTTGCCAACCCGGCTCAGACGAAATGCCTACATCTTCCCCTTAAGCAAAGTGGGCGAAGCCCACATGATTGTGCTGCCACATGCTTAGCAGGAGCAGACAATAGGCTTTTTACAAACCGACATTGTGCACTGGGTCAGAGAGTGTCATAATGCACCTATGTCAGAAAGGGCCCTTTGCTCTCAGCCGTGCCCTCCATTGCTCTAGAGGTGGAAGGCACAAAGCACTGCCTCCATCCTTCAATTGGAGACAAGCCATAAACTGTCTTGCCTCCAGCTCTTTAGGAAGCTGACAAACAACTCGCTTTCCACAGTCCTGTTACAGCAGACCGGGGAACTTCTCATACAAAGGCAGCTCAAATGGCATTTCTTCCCAGCCCTTAACTCGCAGCTTTAGGACTCCTGCTTCTGCCGCAATTCCACCTTGCCAACCCGGCTCAGACGAAATGCCTACATCTTCCCCTGAAGCAACTGGGCTGAGTCCCAAATGATTGACCGTCCACGTGCTTAGGAGGCGATAGACTGCACGCCTTTTTCCAACCACCATTGTGCACTGCTGGAGAGAGTGTCGGAAAGCAGCTATGTCAGAAAGACCCCTTTGCTCTCAGCCGTGCCCTTCATTGCTCTAGACGTGGAATGCACAATGCACTGGTTCCCCCACTCAAGGGGCGACAAGCCACAGACCATCTTCCTTCCATCTCTTTAGGAAGCTGAGCAAGAACTCGTTTTCAACAGTGCTCTTTCTGTGTCCTGGCAACATCTCATACAAAGGCAGCTGATATGCCATTTCTTTTCAGCGCTTAACTCGCAGATTTGGAACTTCTGCTCCTGCCACATTTCCACCTGTACTTCCCGGCTCAGACGATATGTCTACATGTTCCCCTTCAGCAACGGGGACGAGGCCCAGATGACTGTGCTTCCGCATGCTTAGCAGGAGCAGACAATAGGCTTATTACAAACCGCCATTGTGCACTGGGTCAGAGAGTGTCAGAATGCACCTATGTCAGAAAGGGCCCTTTGCTCTCAGCCGTGCCCTCCATTGCTCTAGAGGTGGAAGGCACAAAGCACTGCCTCCATCCTTCAATTGGAGACAAGCCAGCAACTGTCCTGCTTCCAGCTCTTTAGGAAGCTGGGAAAGCACTCGAATTCCACAGTGCTCTTACGGCACCCTGGGAACGTCTCATGCAAAGGCAGTTGAACACCGTGTCTTTTCAGCCCTTAACTCACCAATCTGCAACATCTGCTTCTGCCGCATTTCCACCTTGCCAACCCGGCTCAGACGAAATGCCTACATCCTCCCCTCAAGGAACTGTGCTGATTCCCAAATGATTGAGCATGCACATGCTTAGGAGGCGATAAACTGCATGCCTTTTTCCAACCACCATTTGACACTGCTTAGAGAGCCTCGGAAAGCAGCTATGTCAGAAAAGCCCCTTTGCTCTCAGCCATGCCCTCCATTTCTCTCGAGGTGCAAGGCACAAGGCACTGGTTCTGGATCCACCCCTCAATGGGAGACAAACCACATCTTGGTCTGTTTCAAGCTCTCTAGGAAGTGGAGAAAAAACTCCCTTTCCTCAGTGCTCTTACAGCGTCCTGGGAACATCTCATACAAAGGAGGCTGAACGCCGTTTCATTTCGGCACTTCACTCGCCAGTCTGGGACATCTGCATCCTGCACGTTTCCACCTTGCCAACACGGCTCAGACGAAATGCCTACATCTTCCCCTTGAGCAATGGGGATGAGGCCCATAGGATTGTGGTTCCACATGCTGAGGAGGAGAGAGACAATAGGCTTTTAACTAACCACGAAGTGCAACGGTTGCGAGAGTGTCAGAAAGCACCAATGGCAGAAAGACCCCTTTACTCTCAGCCGCACCCTCCATTGCTGTATAGGTTGAAGGCACAAAGCACTGCCTCCATCCTTCAATGGGAGACAAGCCATAAACTGTCTTGCCTCCAGCTCTTTAGGAAGCTGGGAAAGAACTCGCTTTCCACAGTGCTGTTACAGCATACGAGGAAACTCTCATACAGAGGCAGCGCAAACGCCATTTCTTCCCAGTGCTTAACTGCCCGCTTTAGGACTTCCGCCTCTGTCACAGTTCCACCTTGCCAACCCGTCTCAGGCGAAATGCCTTCATCTTCACCTTAAGCAACGGGGACGAGGCCCAGACGACTGTGCTTCCGCATGCTTAGCAGGAGCAGACAATAGGCTTTGTACAAACCGCCATTGTGCACTGTGTTAAAGAGTGTCAGAATGCACCTATGTCAGAAGGGGTCCTTTGCTCTCAGCCATGCCCTCCATTGCTCTAGTGGTGGAAGGCACAAAGCACTGCCTCCATCCTTCAATTGGAGACAAGCCATAAACTGTCTTGCCTCCAGCTCTTTAGGAAGCTGACAAACAACTCGCTTTCCACAGTCCTGTTACAGCAGACCGGGGAACTTCTCATACAACGGCAGCTCAAATGGCATTTCTTCCCAGCCCTTAACTAGCATGTTTAGGACTCCTGCTTCTGCTTCAATTACACCTTGCCAACCCGGCTGAAACGAAATGCCCACATCTTCCCCTGAAGCAACTGGGCTGAGTCCCAAATGATTGAGCGTCCACGTGCTTAGGAGGCGATAGACGGCACGCCTTTTTCCAACCACCATTGCGCACTGCTGGAGAGAGTGTCGGAAAGCAGCTATGTCAGAAAGACCCCTTTGCTCTCAGCCCTGCCCTTCATTGCTCTAGACGTGGAATGCACAATGCACTGGTTCCTCCCTCAAGGGGCGACAATCCAGAGACCATCTTCCTTCCATCTCTTTAGGAAGCTGAGCAAGAACTCACTTTCAACAGTGCTCTTTCTGTGTCCTGGCAGCATCTCATACAAAGGCAGCTGATATGCCATTTCTTTTCAGCGCTTAACTCGCAGATTTGGAACTTCTGCTCCTGCCACATTTCCAGCTTGCCAACCCGGGTCAGACGAAATGTCTACATCTTCCCCTTCAGCAACACGGACGAGACCCAGATGACTGTGCTTCCGCATGCTTAGCAGAAGCAGACAATAGGCTTTTTACAAACCGCCATTGTGCACTGGGTCCGAGAGTTTCCGAATGCACCTATGTCAGAAAGGGCCCTTTGCTCTCAGCCGTGCCCTCCATTGCTCTAGAGGTGGAAGGCACAAAGCACTGCCTCCATCCTTCAATTGGAGACAAGCCAGCAACTGTCCTGCTTCCAGCTCTTTAGGAAGCTGATAAAGCACGCGCATTCCACAGTGCTCTTACAGCGTCCTGGGAACGTCTCATACAAAGGCAGCTGAACACCGTGTCTTTTCACCTTTTAACTCACCAATCTGCAACATCTGCTTCTGCCGCATTTCCACCTTGCCAACCCGGCTCAGACGAAATGCCTACATCTTCCCCTGAAGCGACTGTGCTGATTCCCAAATGATTGACCATCCACATACTTACTAGGAGATAAACTGCATGCCTTTTTCCAACAACCATTTTACACTGCTTAGAGACCGTCGGAAAGCAGCTATGTCACAAAGGCCCCTTTGCTCTCAACCAGGCCCTCCATTGCTCTCGAGGTGGAAGGCACAAGGCACTGTTTCTGGATCCACCACTCAATTGGAGACAAACCACATCTTGGCCTGCTTCCAGCTCTTTAGGAAGTGGAGAAAATACTCCCTTTCCACAGTGCTCTTATAGCGTCCTGGGAACATCACATACAAAGGAGGCTGAACACCGTTTCTTTTCAGCAATTCACTCGCCAGTCTGGGACATCTGCATCCTGCACGGTTCCACCTTGCCAACCCGGCTCAGGCGAAATGCCTACATCTTCCCCTTGAGCAATGGGGATGAGGCCCATAGGATTGTGGTTCCACATGCTGAGGAGGAGAGAGACAATAGGCTTTTAACTAACCACGAAGTGCAACGGTTGGGAGAGTGTCAGAAAGCACCAATATCAGAAAGACCCCTTTACTCTGAGCTGCGCCCTCCATTGCTGTAGAGGTGGAAGGCACAAAGCACTGCCTCCATAATTCAATGGGAGACAAGCCATAAACTGTCTTGCCTCCAGCTCTTTAGGAAGCTGAGAAAGAACTCGCTTTCCACAGTGCCGTTACAGCATACGAGGAAACTCTCATACAGAGGCAGCTCAAACGCCATTTCTTCCCAGGGCTTAACTGGCCTCTTTAGGACTTCCGCTTCTGCCAAATTTCCACCTTGCCAACCCGGCTCAGACAAAATGTCTACATCTTCCCCTTAAGCAACGGGGGCGAAGCCCACATGATTGTGCTGCCACATGCTTAGCAGGACAGACAATAGGCTTTTTACAAACCGCCATTGTGCACTGGGTCAGAGAGTGTCAGAATGCACCTATGTCAGAAAGGGCCCTTTGCTCTCTGCCGTGCCCTCCATTGCTCTAGAGGTGGAAGGCACAAAGCGCTGCCTCCATCCTTCAATTGGAGACAAGCCATAAACTGTCTTGCCTCCAGCTCTTTTTGAAGCTGACAAACAACTCTCTTTCCACAGTCCTGTTACAGCAGACCGGGGAACTTATCATACAAAGGCAGCTCCAATGGCATTTCTTCCCAGCCCTTAACTCGCAGCTTAGGAATCCTGCTTCCGCCGCATTTCCACCTTGCCAACCCGGCTGAGATGAAATGCCTACATCTTCCCATGAAGCAACTGGGCTGAGTCCCAAATGATTGAGCGTCCACGTGCTTAGGAGGCGATAGACTGCACGCCTTTTTCCAACCACCATTGTGCACTGCTGGAGAGAGTGACGGAAAGCAGCTATGTCAGAAAGACCCCTTTGCTCTCAGCCGTGCCCTTCATTGCTCCAGACGTGGAATGCACAAGGCACTGGCTCCCCCACTCAAGGGGCGACAAGCCACAGACCAACTTCCATCCATCTCTTTAGGAAGCTGAGCAAGAACTCGCTTTCAACAGTGCTCCTTCTGTGTCCTGGCAACATCTCATACAAAGGCAGCTGATATGCCATTTGTTTTCAGCGCTTAACTCGCAGATTTGGAACTTCTGCTCCTGCCACATTTCCAGGTTGCCAACCCGGCTCAGACAAATTGTCTACATCTTCTCCTTCAGCAACGGGGACGAGGCCCAGATGACTGTGCTTCCGCATGCTTAGCAGGAGCAGACAATAGGCTTTTTACAAACCGTCATTGTGCACTGGGTCAGAGAGTGTCAGAATGCACCTATGTCAGAAAGGGCCCTTTGCTCTCAGCGTGCCCTCCATTGCTCTAGAGGTGGAAGGCACAAAGCACTGCCTCCATCCTTCAATTGGAGACAAGCCAGCAACTGGCCTGCTTCCAGCTCTTTTGGAAGCTGGGAAAGCACTCGCATTCCACAGTGCTCTTACAGCCTCCTTGGAACGTCTCATACAAAGGCAGCTGAACACCGTGTCTTTTCAGCCCTTAACTCACCAACCTGCAACATCTGCTTCTGCCGCTTTTCCACCTTGCCAACCCGGCTCAGACGAAATGCCTACATCTTCCCCTAAAGCAACTGTGCTGATTCCCAAATGATTGAGCATCCACATGCTTAGGAGGCGATAAACTGCATGCCTTTTTCCAACCACCATTTTACACTGCTTAGAGAGCGTCGGAAAGCAGCTATGTCAGAAAGGCCCCTTTGCTCTCAGCCATGCCCTCCATTGCTCTCGAGGTGGAAGGCACAAGGCACTGGTTCTGGATCCACCCCTCAATGGGAGACAAACCACATCTTGGCCTGCTTCCTGCTCTTTAGGAAGTGGATAAGAAACTCCCTTTCCACAGTGCTCTTACAGCGTCCTGGGAACATCTCATACAAAGGAGGCTGAACGCCGTTTCTTTTCAGCACGTCACTCGCCTGTCTGGGACATCTGCATCCTGCACGTTTCCACCTTGTCAAACCGGCTCAGACGAAATGCCTACAACTTCCCCTTGAGCAATGGGGATGAGGCCCATAGGATTGTGGTTGCACATGCTGAGGAGGAGAGAGACAATAGGCTTTTAACTAACCACGAATTGCAATGGTTGGGAGAATGTCAGAAAGCTCCAATGGCAGAAACACCCCTTTACTCTCAGCCGCGCCCTCCATTGCTGTAGAGGTGGAAGGCACAAAGCACTGCCTCCATCCTTCAATGGGAGACAAGCCATAAACTGTCTTGCCTCCAGCTCTTTAGGAAGCTGAGAAAGAACTCGCTTTCCACAGTGCTGTTACAGCATACGAGGAAACTCTCATACAGAGGCAGCTCAAACGCGATTTCTTCCCAGGGCTTAACTGGCCGCTTTAGAACTTCCGCTTCTGCCCCAGTTCCAAGTTGCCAACCCGGCTCAGACGAAATGCCTACATCTTCCCCTTAAGCAACGGGGGCGAAGCCCACATGATTGTGCTGCCACATGCTTAGCAGGAGCAGACAATAGGCTTTTTACAAACCGCCATTGTGCACTGGGTCAGAGAGTGTCAGAATGCACCTATGTCAGAAAGGGCCCTTTGCTCTCAGCCATGCACTCCATTGCTGTAGAGGTGGAAGGCACAAAGCACTGCCTCCATCCTTCAATTGGAGACAAGCCATAAACTGTCTTGCCTCCAGCTGTTTAGGAAGCTGACAAACAACTCGCTTTCCACAGTCCTGTTACAGCAGACCGGGGAACTTCTCATACAAAGGCAGCTTAAATGGCATTTCTTTCCAGCCCTTAACTCGCAGCTTTAGGACTCCTGCTTCTGTCGCAATTCCACATTGCCAACCCGGCTCAGACGAAATGCCTACATCTTCCCCTGAAGCAACTGGGCTGAGTCCCAAATGATTGAGCGTCCACGTGCTTAGGAGGCGATAGACTGCACGCCTTTTTCCAACCACCATTGTGCACTGCTGGAGAGAGTGTCGGAAAGCAGCTATGTCAGAAAGACCCCTTTGCTCTCAGCCGTGCCCTTCATTGCTCTAGACGTGGAATGCACAAGGCACTGGCTCCCCCCATCAAGGGGCGACAAGCCACAGACCAACTTCAATCCATCTCTTTAGGAAGCTGAGCAAGAACTCGCTTTCAACAGTGCTCCTTCTGTGTCCTGGCAACATCTCATACAAAGGCAGCTGATATGCCATTTCTTTTCAGCGCTTAACTTGCAGATTAGGAACTTCTGCTCCTGCCACATTTCCAGGTTAACAACCCGGATCAGACAAAATGTCTACATCTTCCCCTTCAGCAACGGGTACGAGGCCCAGATGACTGTGCTTCCGCATGCTTAGCAGGAGCAGACAATAGGCTTTTTATAAACCGCCATTGTGCACTGGGTCAGAGAGTGTCAGAATGCACCTATGTCAGAAAGGGCCCTTTGCTCTCAGCCGTGCCCTCCATTGCTCTAGAGGTGGAAGGCACAAAGCACTCCCTCCATCCTTCAATTGGAGACCAGCCAGCAACTGGCCTGCTTGCAGCTCTTTAGGAAGCTGGGAAAGCACTCGCATTCCACAGTGCTCTTACAGCCTCCTTGGAACGTCTCATACAAAGGCAGCTGAACACCGTGTCTTTTCAGCCCTTAACTCACCAACCTGCAACATCTGCTTCTGCCGCATTTCCACCTTGCCAACCCGGCTCAGACGATATGCCTACATCTTCCCCTGAAGCAACTGGGCTGAGTCCCAAATGATTGAGCGTCCACGTGCTAAGGAGGCGATAGACTGCACGCCTTTTTCCAACCACCATTGTGCACTGCTTTAGAGAGTGTCGGAAAGCAGCTATGTCAGAAAGACCTCTTTCCTCTCAGCCGTGCCCTTCATTGCTCTAGACGTGGAATGCACAAGGCACTTGCTCCCCCCCTCAAGGGGCGACTAGCCACAGACCATCTTCCTTCCATCTCTTTAGGAAGCTGAGCAAGAACTCGCTTTCAACAGTGCTCTTTCTGTGTCCTGGCAACATCTCATACAAAGGCAGCTGATATGCCATTTCTTTTCAGCACTTAACTCGCAGATTTGGAACTTCTGCTCCTGCCACATTTCCACCTTGCCAACCCGGCTCAGACGAAATGTCTACATTTTCCCCTTCAGCAACGGGGACAAGGCCCAGATGACTGTGCTTCCGCATGCTTACCAGGAGCAGACAATAGGCTTTTTACAAACCGCCATTGTACACTGGGTCAGAGAGTGTCAGAATGCACCTATGTCAGAAAGGGCCCTTTGCACTCAGCCGTGCCCTCCATTGCTCTAGAGGTGGAAGGCACAAAGCACTGCCTCCATCCTTCAATTGGAGACAAGCCAGCAACTAGCCTGCTTCCAGCTCTTGAGGAAGCTGGGAAAGCACTCGCATTCACAGTGCTCTTACAGCCTCCTGGGAACGTCTCCTACAAAGGCAGCTGAACACCGTGTCTTTTCAGCCCTTAACTCACCAATCTGCAACATCTGCTTCTGCCACATTTCCACCTTGCCAACCCGGCTCAGACGAAATGCCTACATCTTCCCCTGAAGTGACTGTGCTGATTCCCAAATGATTGAGCATCCACATGCTTAGGAGGCTATAAACTGCATGCCTTTTTCCAACCACCATTTTACACTGCTTAGAGAGCGTCAGAAAGCAGCTATGTCAGAAAGGCCCCTTTGCTCTCAGCCATGCCCTCCATTGCTCTCGAGGTGGAAGGCACAAGGCACTGGTTCTGGATCCACCCCTCAATGGGAGACAAACCACATCTTGGCCTGCTTCCAGCTCTTTAGGAAGTGGAGAAAAAACTCCCTTTCCACAGTGCTCTTACAGCGTCCTGGGAACATCTCATGCAAAGGAGGCTGAACGCCGTTTCTTTTCAGCACTTCACTCGCCAGTCTGGGACATCTGCATCCTGCACGTTTCCACCTTGCCAACCCGGCTCAGACAAAATGCCTACATCTTCCCCTTGAGCAATGGGGATGAGGCCCATAGGATTTTGGTTCCACATGCTGAGCAGGAAAGAGACAATAGGCTTTTAACTTACCACGAAGTGCAACGGTTGGGAGAGTGTCAGAAAGCACCAATGGCAGAAAGACCCCTTTACTCTCAGCCATGCCCTCCATTTCTGTAGAGGTGGAAGGCACAAAGCACTGTCTCCATCCTTCAATGGGAGACAAGCCATAAATTGTCTTGCCTACAGCTCTTTAGGAAACTGGGAAAGAACTCGCTTTCCACAGTGCCGTTACAGCATACGAGGAAACTCTCATACAGAGGCAGCTCAAACGCCATTTCTTCCCTGTGCTTAACTGGCCGCTTTAGGACTTCCGCTTCTGCCACAGTTCCACCTTGCCAACCCGGCTCAGACGAAATGCCTACATCTTCCCCTTAAGCAACGGGGGCGAAGCCCACATGACTGTGCTGCCACATGCTTAGCAGGAGCAGACAATAGGCTTTTTACAAACCGCCATTGTGCACTGGGTCAGAGAGTGTCAGAATGCACCTATGTCAGAAAGACCCCTTTGCTCTCAGCCGTGCCCTTCATTGCTCTAGACGTGGAATGCACAATGCACTGGCTCCCCCCTCAAGGGGCGACAAGCCACAGACCATCTTCCTTCCATCTCTTTAGGAAGCTGAGCAAGAACTCGCTTTCAACAGTGCTCTTTCTGTGTCCTGGCAACATCTCATACAAAGGCAGCTGATATGCCATTTCTTTTCAGCGCTGAACTCGCAGATTTGGAACTTCTGCTCCTGCCACATTTCCAGCTTGCCAACCCGGCTCAGACGGAATGTCTACATGTTCCCCTTCAGCAACGGGGACGAGGCCCAGATGACTGTGCTTCCGCATGCTTAGCAGGAGCAGACAATAGGTTTTTACAAACCGCCATTGTGCACTGCGTCAGAGAGTGTCAGAATGCACCTATGTCAGAAAGGGCCCTTTGCTCTCAGCCGTGCCCTCCATTGCTCTAGAGGTGGAAGGCACAAAGCACTGCCTCCATCCTTCAATTGGAGACAAGCCATAAACTGTCTTGCCTGCAGCTCTTTAGGAAGCTGACAAACAACTTGCTTTCCACAGTCCTGTTACAGCAGACCAGGGAACTTCTCATACAAAGGCAGCTCCAATGGCATTTCTTCCCAGCCCTTAACTCGCAGCTTTAGGACTCCTGCTTCCGCCGCATTTCCACCTTGCCAACCCGGTTCAGACGAAATGCCTACATCTTCCCCTGAAGCAACTGGGCTGAGTCCCAAATGATTGAGCGTCCACGTGCTTAGGAGGCGATAGACTGCACGCCTTTTTCCAACCACCATTGTGCACTGCTGGAGAGAGTGTCGGAAAGCAGGTATGTCAGAAAGACCCCTTTGCTCTCAGCCGTGCCCTTCATTGCTCTAGACGTGGAATGCACAAGGCACTGGCTCCCCCACTCAAGGGGCGACAAGCCACAGACCATCTTCCTTCCATCTCTTTAGGAAGCTGAGCAAGAACTCGCTTTCAACAGTGCTCTTTCTGTGTCCTGGCAACATCTCATACAAAGGCAGCTGATATGCCATTTCTTTTCAGCACTTAACTCGCAGATTTGGAACTTCTGCTCCTGCCACATTTCCACCTTGCCAACCCGGCTCAGACGAAATGTCTACATTTTCCCCTTCAGCAACGGGGACGAGGCCCAGATGACTGCGCTTCCGCATGCTTACCAGGAGCAGACAATAGGCTTTTTACAAACCGCCATTGTACACTGGGTCAGAGAGTGTCAGAATGCACCTATGTCAGAAAGGGCCCTTTGCACTCAGCCGTGCCCTCCATTGCTCTAGAGGTGGAAGGCACAAAGCACTGCCTCCATCCTTCAATTGGAGACAAGCCAGCAACTAGCCTGCTTCCAGCTCTTGAGGAAGCTGGGAAAGCACTCGCATTCCACAGTGCCCTTACAGCCTCCTGGGAACGTCTCCTACAAAGGCAGATGAACACCGTGTCTTTTCAGCCCTTAACTCACCAATCTGCAACATCTGCTTCTGCCACTTTTCCACCTTGCCAACCCGGCTCAGACGAAATGCCTACATCTTCCCCTGATGTGACTGTGCTGATTCCCAAATGATTGAGCATCCACATGCTTAGGAGGCGATAAACTGCATGCCTTTTTCCAACCACCATTTTACACTGCTTAGAGAGCGTCGGAAAGCAGCTATGTCAGAAAGGCCCCTTTGCTCTCAGCCATGCCCTCCATTGCTCTCGAGGTGGAAGGCACAAGGCACTGGTTCTGGATCCACCCCTCAATGGGAGACAAACCACATCTTGGCCTGCTTCCAGCTCTTTAGGAAGTGGAGAAAAAACTCCCTTTCCACAGTGCTCTTACAGCGTCCTGGGAACATCTCATGCAAAGGAGGCTGAACGCCGTTTCTTTTCAGCACTTCACTCGCCAGTCTGGGACATCTGCATCCTGCACGTTTCCACCTTGCCAACCCGGCTCAGACGAAATGCCTACATCTTCCCCTTGAGTAATGGGGATGAGGCCCATAGGATTTTGGTTCCACATGCTGAGGAGGAGAGAGACAATAGGCTTTTAACTTACCACGAAGTGCAACGGTTGGGAGAGTGTCAGAAAGCACCAATGGCAGAAAGACCCCTTTACTCTCAGCCATGCCCTCCATTTCTGTAGAGGTGGAAGGCACAAAGCACTGTCTCCATCCTTCAATGGGAGACAAGCCATAAATTGTCTTGCCTCCAGCTCTTTAGGAAACTGGGAAGGAACTCGCTTTCCACAGTGCCGTTACAGCATACGAGGAAACTCTCATACAGAGGCAGCTCAAACGCCATTTCTTCCCTGTGCTTAACTGGCCGCTTTAGGACTTCCGCTTCTGCCACAGTTCCACCTTGACAACCCGGCTCAGACGAAATGCCTACATCTTCCCCTTAAGCAACGGGGGCGAAGCCCACATGACTGTGCTGCCACATGCTTAGCAGGAGCAGACAATAGGCTTTTTACAAACCGCCATTGTGCACTGGGTCAGAGAGTGTCAGAATGCACCTATGTCAGAAAGACCCCTTTGCTCTCAGCCGTGCCCTTCATTGCTCTAGACGTGGAATGCACAATGCACTGGCTCCCCCCTCAAGGGGCGACAAGCCACAGACCATCTTCCTTCCATATCTTTAGGAAGCTGAGCAAGAACTCGCTTTCAACAGTGCTCTTTCTGTGTCCTGGCAACATCTCATACAAAGGCAGCTGATATGCCATTTCTTTTCAGCGCTGAACTCGCAGATTTGGAACTTCTGCTCCTGCCACATTTCCAGCTTGCCAACCCGGCTCAGACGGAATGTCTACATCTTCCCCTTCAGCAACGGGGACGAGGCCCAGATGACTGTGCTTCCGCATGCTTAGCAGGAGCAGACAATAGGTTTTTACAAACCGCCATTGTGCACTGCGTCAGAGAGTGTCTGAATGCACCTATGTCAGAAAGGGCCCTTTGCTCTCAGCCGTGCCCTCCATTGCTCTAGAGGTGGAAGGCACAAAGCACTGCCTCCATCCTTCAATTGGAGACAAGCCATAAACTGTCTTGCCTGCAGCTCTTTAGGAAGTTGGGAAAGCACTCGCATTCCATAGTGCTCTTACAGCGCCGTGGGAACGTCTCATACAAAGGCAGCTGAACACCGTGTCTTTTCAGCCCTTAGCTCACCAATCTCCAACATCTGCTTCTGCCGCATTTCCACCTTGCCAACCCGGCTCAAACGAAATGCCTACATCTTCCCCTGAAGCGACTGTGCTGATTCCCAAATGATTGAGCATCCACATGCTTAGGAGGCGATAAACTGCCTGCCTTTTTCCAACCACTATTTGACACTGCTTAGAGAGCGTCGGAAAGCAGCTATGTCAGAAAGGCCCCTTTGCTCTCAGCCATGCCCTCCATTCCTCTCGAGGTGGAAGGCACAAGGCACTGGTTCTGGATCCAACCCTCAATGGGAGACAAACCACATCTTGGCCTGCTTCCAGCTCTTTAGGAAGTGGAGAAGAAACTCCCTTTCCACAGTGCTCTTACAGCGTCCTGGGAACATCTCATACAAAGGAGGCTGAACGCCGTTTCTTTTCAGCACTTCACTCGCCAGTCTGGGACATCTGCATCCTGCACGTTTCCACCTTGCCAACCCGGCTCAGACGAAATGCCTACATCTTCCCCTTGAGCAATGGGGATGAGGCCCATAGGATTGTGGTTCCACATGATGAGGAGGACAGAGAAAATAGGCTTTTAACTAACCACGAAGTGCAACGGTTGGGAGAGTGTCAGAAAGCACCAATGGCAGAAAGACCCCTTTACTCTCAGCCGCGCCCTCCATTGCTGTAGAGGTGGAAGGCACAAAGGACTGCCTCCATCCTTCCATGGGAGACAAGCCATAAACTGTCTTGCCTCCAGCTCTTTAGGAAGCTGGGAAAGAACTCGCTTTCCGCAGTGCTGTTACAGCATATGAGGAAACTCTCATACACAGGCAGCTCAAACGCCATTTCTTCCCAGGGCTTAACTGGCCTCTTTAGGACTTCCGCTTCTGCCAAATTTCCACCTTGCCAACCCGGCTCAGACGAAATGTCTACATCTTCCCCTTAAGCAACGGGGGCGAAGCCCACATGATTGTGCTGCCACATGCTTCGCAGGACAGACAATAGGCTTTTTACAAACCGCCATTGTGTACTGGGTCAGAGAGTGTCAGAATGCACCTATGTCAGAAAGGGCCCTTTGCTCTCAGCCGTGCCCTCCATTGCTCTAGAGGTGGAAGGCACAAAGCGCTGCCTCCATGCTTCAATTGGAGATAAGCCATAAACTGTCTTGCCTCCAGCTCTTTTTGAAGCTGACAAACAACTCTCTTTCCACAGTCCTGTTACAGCAGACCGGGGAACTTATCATACAAAGGCAGCTCCAATGGCATTTCTTCCCAGCCCTTAACTCGCAGCTTAGGACTCCTGCTTCTGCCGCATTTCCACCTTGCCAACCCGGCTCAGACGAAATGCCTACATCTTCCCCTGAAGCAACTGGGCTGAGTCCCAAATGATTGAGCGTCCACGTGCTTAGGAGGCGATAGACTGCACGCCTTTTTCCAACCACCATTGTGCACTGCTGGAGAGAGTGTCGGAAAGCAGCTATGTCAGAAAGACCCCTTTGCTCTCAGCCGTGCCCTTCATTGCTCTAGACGTGGAATGCACAATGCACTGGCTCCCCCCTCAAGGGGCGACAAGCCACAGACCATCTTCCTTCCATCTCTTTAGGAAGCTGAGCAAGAACTCGCTTTCAACAGTGCTCTTTCTGTGTCCTGGCAACATCTCATACAAAGGCAGCTGATATGCCAATTCTTTTCAGCGCTTAACTCGCAGATTTGGAACTTCTGCTCCTGCCACATTTCCACCTTGCCAACCCGGCTCAGACGAAATATCTACATCTTCCCCTTCAGCAACAGGGACGAGGCCCACATGACTGTGCATCCGCATGCTTAGCAGGAGCAGACAATAGTCTTTTTACAAACCGCCATTGTGCACTGGGTCAGAGAGTGTCCGAATGCACCTATGTCAGAAAGGGCCCTTTGCTCTCAGCCGTGCCCTCCATTGCTCTAGAGGTGGAAGGCACAAAGCACTGCCTACATCCTTCATTTGGAGACAAGCCAGCAACTGGCCTGCTTCCAGCTATTGAGGAAGCTGGGAAAGCACTCGCATTCCACAGTGCTCTTACAGCGTCCTGGGAACGTCTCATACAAAGGCAGCTGAACACCGTGTCTTTTCAGCCCTTAACTTACCAATCTGCAACATCTGCTTCTGCCGCCTTTCCACCTTGCCAACCCGGCTCAGACGAAATGCCTACATCTTCCCCTGAAGCGACTGTGCTGATTCCCAAATGATTGAGCATCCACATGCTTAGGAGGCGATAAACTGCATGCCTTTTTCCAACCACCATTTTACACTGCTTAGAGAGCGTCGGAAAGCAGCTATGTCAGAAAGGCCCCTTTGCTCTCAGCCATGCCCTCCATTGCTCTCGAGGTGGAAGGCACAAGGCACTGGGTCTAGATCCACCCCTCAATGGGAGACAAACCACATCTTGGCCTTCTTCCTGCTCTTTAGGAAGTGGAGAAGAAACTCCCTTTCCACAGTGCTCTTACAGCGTCCTGGGAACATGTCATACAAAGGTGGCTGAACGCCGTTTCTCTTCAGCACGTCACTCGCCAGTCTGGGACATCTGCATCCTGCACGTTTCCACCTTGCCAACGCGGCTCACACGAAATGCCTACATCTTCCCTTTGAGCAATGGGGATGAGGCCCATAGGATTGTGGTTCCACATGCTGAGGAGGAGAGAGACAATAGGCTTTTAACTAACCACGAAGTGCAACGGTTGGGAGAGTGTCAGAAATCACCAATGGCAGAAAGACCCCTTTACTCTCAGCCGTGCCCTCCATTGCTGTAGAGGTGGAAGGCACAAAGCACTGCCTCCATCCTTCAATGGGAGCCAGCCATAAACTGTCTTGACTCCAGATCTTTAGGAAGCTGACAAACAACTCGCTTTCCACAGTGCTGTTACATCATACGAGGAAACTCTCATACAGAGGCAGCTCCAACGACATTTCTTCCCTGTGCTTAAGTGGCCGCTTTAGGACTTCCGCTTCTGCCACAGTTCCACCTTGCCAACCCGGCTCAGACAAAATGCCTACATCTTGCCCTTAAGCAACGGGGTCGAAGCCCACAGGATTGTGCTGGCACATGCTTAGCAGGAGCAGACAATAGGCTTTTTACAAACCGCCATTGTGCACTGGGTCAGAGAGTGTCAGAATGCACCTATGTCAGAAAGGGCCCTTTGCTCTCAGCCGTGCCCTCCATTGCTCTAGAGGTGGAAGGCACAAAGCACTGCCTCCATCCTTCAATTGGAGACAAGCCATAAACTGTCTCGCCTCCAGCTCTTTAGGAAGCTGACAAACAACTCGCTTTCCACAGTCCTCTTACAGCAGACCGGGGAACTTCTCATACAAAGGCAGCTCAAATGGCATTTCTTCCCAGTCCTTAAATCGCAGCTTTAGGACTCCTGCTTCTGCCGCAATTCCACCTTGCCAGCCCGGCTCAGACGAAATGCCTACATCTTCCCCTGAAGCAACTGGGCTGAGTCCCAAATGATTGAGCCTCCACGTGCTTAGGAGGCGATAGACTGCACGCCTTTTTCCAACCACCATTGTGCACTGCTGGAGAGAGTGTCGGAAAGCAGCTATGTCAGAAAGACCCCTTTGCTCTCAGCCGTGCCCTTCATTGCTCTAGACGTGGAATGCACAAGGCACTGGCTCACCCCCTAAAGGGGCGACAAGCCACAGACCAACTTCCTTCCATCTCTTTAGGAAGCTGAGCAAGAACTCGCTTTCAACAGTGCTCTTTCTGTGTCCTGGCAACATCTCATACAAAGGCAGCTGATATGCCATTTCTTTTCAGCGCTTAACTCGCAGATTTGGAACTTCTGCTCCTGCCACATTTCCAGGTTGCCAACCCGGCACAGACGAAATGTCTACATCTTCCCCTTCAGCAACGGGGACGAGGCCAGATGACTGTGCTTCCGCATGCTTAGCAGGAGCAGACAATAGGCTTTTTACAAACCGCCATTGTGCACTGGGTCAGAGAGTGTCAGAATGCACCTATGTCAGAAAGGGCCCTTTGCTCTCAGCCGTGCCCTCCATTGCTCTAGAGGTGGAAGGCACAAAGCACTGCCTCCATCCTTCAATTGGAGACAAGCCAGCAACTGGCATGCTTCCAGCTCTTTCGGAAGCTGGGAAAGCACTCGCATTCCACAGTGCTCTTACAGCGTCCTGGGAACGTCTCATACAAAGGCAGCTGAACACCGTGTCTTTTCAGCCCTTAACGTACCAACCTGCAACATCTGCTTCTGCCGCATTTCCACCTTGCCAACCCGTCTCAGACGAATTGCCTACATCTTCCCCGGAAGCGACTGTGCTGATTCCCAAATGATTGAGCATCCACATGCTTAGGAGGCGATAAACTGCATGCCTTTTTCCAACCACCATTTTACACTGCTTAGAAAGCGTCGGAAAGCAGCTATGTCAGAAAGGCCCCTTTGCTCTCAGCCATGCCCTCCATTGCTCTCGAGGTGGAAGGCACAAGGCACTGGTTCTGGATCCACCCCTAAATGGGAGACAAACCACATCTTGGCCTGCTTCCAGCTCTTTAGGAATTGGAGAAAAATCTCCCTTTCCACAGTGCTCTTACAGCGTCCTGGGAACATCTCATAAAAAGGAGGCTGAACGCCGTTTCTCTTCAGCACTTCACTCGCCAGTCTGGGACATCTGCATCCTGCACGTTTCCACCTTGCCAACCCGGCTCAGACGAAATGCCTACATCTTCCCCTTGAGCAATGGGGATGAGGCCCATAAGATTGTGGTTCCACATGCTGAGGAGGAGAGAGACAATAGGCTTTTAACTAACCACGAAGTGCAACGCTTGGGAGAGTGTCAGAAAGCACCAATGGCAGAAAGGCCCCTTTACTATCAGCCGCGCCCTCCATTGCTGTAGAGGTGGAAGGCACAAAGCACTGCCTCCATCCTCCAATTGGAGACAAGCCATAATCTGTCTTGCCTCCAGCTCTTTAGGAAGCTGACAAACAACTCGCTTTCCACAGTCCTGTTACAGCAGACCGGTTAAATTCTCATACAAAGGCTGCTCAAATGGCATTTCTTCCCAGCCATTAACTCGCAGCTTAGGACTCCTGCTTCTGCCGCAATTCCACCTTGCCAACCCGGCTCAGAGGAAATGCCTACATCTTCCCCTGAAGCAACTGGGCTGAGTCCCAAATGATTGAGCGTCCACGTGCTTAGGAGGCGATAGACTGCACGCCTTTTTCCAACCACCATTGTGCACTGCTGGAGAGAGTGTCGGAAAGCAGTTATGTCAGAAAGACCCCTTTGCTCTCAGCCCTGCCCTTCATTGCTCTAGGCGTGGAATGCACAAGGCACTGGCTCCCCCCCTCAGGGGGCGACAAGCCACAGACCATCTTCCATCCATCTCTTTAGGAAGCTGAGCAAGAACTCGCTTTCAACAGTGCTCTTTCTGTGTCCTGGCAACATCTCATACAAAGGCAGTTGATATGCCATTTCTTTTCAGCGCTTAACTCGCAGATTTGGAACTTCTGCTCCTGCCACATTTCCAGGTTGCCAACCCGGCTCAGACGAAATGTCTACATCTTCCCCTTCAGCAACGGGGACGAGGCCCAGATGACTGTGCTTCCGCATGCTTAGCAGGAGCAGACAATAGGCTTTTTGCAAACCGCCATTGTGCACTGGCTCAGAGAGTGTCCGAATGCTCCTATGTCAGAAAGGGCCCTTTGCTCTCAGCCGTGCCCTCCATTGCTCTAGATCTGGAAGGCACAAAGCACTGCCTCCATCCTTCAATTGGAGACAAGCCAGCAACTGGCCTGCTTCCAGCTATTGAGGAAGCTGGGAAAGCACTCGCATTCCACAGTGCCCTTACAGCCTCCTGGGAACGTCTCCTACAAAGGCAGCTGAACACCGCGTCTTTTCAGCCCTTAACTCACCAATCTGCAACATCTGCTTCTGCCGCATTTCCACCTTGCCAACCCGGCTCAGACGATATGCCTACATCTTCCCCTGAAGCGACTGTGCTGATTCCCAAATGATTGAGCATCCACATGCTTAGGAGGCGATAAACTGCATGCCTTTTTCCAACCACCATTTGACACTGCTTAGAGAGCGTCGGAAAGCAGCTATGTCAGAAAGGCCCCTTTGCTCTCAGCCATGCCCTCCATTGCTCTCGAGGTGGAAGGCACAAGGCACTGGTTCTGGATCCACCCCTCAATGGGAGACAAACCACATCTTGGCCTGCTTCCTGCTCTTTAGGAAGTGGAGAAAAAACTCCCTTTCCACAGTGCTCTTACAGCGTCCTGGGAACATCTCATACAAAGGAGGCTGAACGCCGTTTCTTTTCAGCACTTCACTCGCCAGTCTGGGACATCTGCATCCTGCACGTTTCCACCTTGCCATCCCGTATCAGACGAAATGCCTACGTCTTCCCTTTGAGCAATGGGGATGAGGCCCATAGGATTGTGGTTCCACATGCTGAGGAGGAGAGAGACAATAGGCTTTTAACTAACCACGAAGTGCAACGGTTGGGAGAGTGTCAGAAAGCACCAATGGCAGAAAGGCCCCTTTACTATCAGCCGCGCCCTCCATTGCTGTAGAGGTGGAAGGCACAAAGCACTGCCTCCATAATTCAATGGGAGACAAGCCATAAACTGTCTTGCCTCCAGCTCTTTAGGAAGCTGGGAAAGAAGTCGCTTTCCACAGTGCTGTTACAGCATACGAGGAAACTCTCATACAGAGGCAGCTCAAACGCCATTTCTTCCCAGTGCTTAACTGGCCTCTTTAGGACTTCCGCTTCTGCCACAGTTCCACCCTGCCAACCCGGCTCAGACGAAATGCCTACATCTTCCCCTTAAGCAACGGCGGTGAAGCCCACATGATTGTGCTGCCACATGCTTTCCCGGAGTAGACAATAGGCTTTTTACAAACCGCCATTGTGCACTGGGTCAAAGAGTGTCAGAATGCACCTATGTCAGAAGGGGTCCTTTGCTCGCAGCCATGCCCTCCATTGCTCTAGAGGGGGGAGGCACAAAGCACTGCCTCCATCCTCCAATTGGAGACAAGCCATAAACTGTCTTGCCTCCAGCTCTTTAGGAAGCTGGCAAACAACTCGCTTTCCACAGTCCTGTTACAGCAGACCGGTTAAATTCTCATACAAAGGCTGCTCAAATGGCATTTCTTCCCAGCCATTAACTCGCAGCTTAGGACTCCTGCTTCTGCCGCAATTCCACCTTGCCAACCCGGCTCAGAGGAAATGCCTACATCTTCCCGTGAAGCAACTGGGCTGAGTCCCAAATGATTGAGCGTCCACGTGCTTAGGAGGCGATAGACTGCACGCCTTTTTCCAACCACCATTGTGCACTGCTGGAGAGAGTGTCGGAAAGCAGTTATGTCAGAAAGACCCCTTTGCTCTCAGCCCTGCCCTTCATTGCTCTAGGCGTGGAATGCACAAGGCACTGGCTCCCCCTCTCAGGGGGCGACAAGCCACAGACCATCTTCCTTCCATCTCTTTAGGAAGCTGAGCAAGAACTCGCTTTCAACAGTGCTCTTTCTGTGTCCTGGCAACATCTCATACAAAGGCAGCTGATATGCCATTTCTTTTCAGCGCTTAACTCGCAGATTTGGAACTTCTGCTCCTGCCACATTTCCACCTTGTCAACCCGGCTCAGACGAAATGTCTACATCTTCCCCTTCAGCAACGGGGATGATGCACAGATGACTGTGCTTCCGCATGCTTAGCAGGAGCAGACAATAGGCTTTTTACAAACCGCCATTGTGCACTGGGTCAGAGAGTGTCAGAATGCACCTATGTCAGAAAGGGCCCTTTGCTCTCAGCCGTGCCCTCCATTGCTCTAGATGTGGAAGGCACAAAGCACTGCCTCCATCCTTCAAATGGAGACAAGCCAGCAACTGTCCTGCTTCAAGCTCTTTAGGAAGCTGGGAAAGCACTCGCATTCCACAGTGCTCTTGCAGCGTGCTGGGAACGTCTCATACAAAGGAAGGTGAACACCGTGTCTTTTCAGCCCTTAACTCACCAATCTGCAACATCTGCTTCTGCCACCTTTCCACCTTGCCAACCCGGCTCAGACGATATGCCTACATCGTTCCCTCAAGCGACTGCGCTGATTCCCAAATGATTGAGCATCCACATGCTTAGGAGGCTATAAACTGCATGCCTTTTTCCAACCACCATTTGACACTGCTTAGAGAGCGTCGGAAAGCAGCTATGTCAGAAAGGACCCTTTGCTCTCAGCCATGCCCTCCATTGCTCTCGAGGTGGAAGGCACAAGGCACTGGTTCTGGATCCCCCCCTCAATGGGACACAAACCACATCTTGGCCTGCTTCCAGCTCTTTAGGAAGTGGAGAAAAAACTCCCTTTCCACAGTGCTCTTACAGCGTCCTGGGAGCATCTCATACAAAGGAGGCTGAACGTCGTTTCTTTTCAGCACTTCACTCGCCAGTCTGGGACATCTGCATCCTGCACGTTTCCACCATGCCAACCCGGCTCAGACGAAATGCCTACGTCTTCCCCTTGAGCAATGGGGATGAGGCCCATAGGATTGTGGTTCCACATGCTGAGGAGGAGAGAGACAATAGGCTTTTAACTAACCACGAAGTGCAACGCTTGGGAGAGTGTCAGAAAGCACCAATGGCAGAAAGGCCCCTTTACTATCAGCCGCGCCCTCCATTGCTGTAGAGGTGGAAGGCACAAAGCACTGCCTCCATAAATCAATCGGAGACAAGCCATAAACTGTCTTGCCTCCAGCTCTTTAGGAAGCTGGGAAAGAACTCGCTTTCCACAGTGCTGTTACAACATACGAGGAAACTCTCATACAGAGGCAGCTCAAACGCCATTTCTTCCCAGTGCTTAACTGGCCTCTTTAGGACTTCCGCTTCTGCCACAGTTCCACCTTGCCAACCCGGCTCAGACGAAATGCCTACATCTTCCCCTTAAGCAACGGGGGTGAAGCCCACATGATTGTGCTTCCACATGCTTTCCAGGAGTAGACAATAGGCTTTTTACAAACCGCCATTGTGCACTGGGTCAAAGAGTGTCAGAATGCACCTATGTCAGAAGGGGTCCTTTGCTCTCAGCCATGCCCTCCATTGCTCTAGAGGTGGAAGGCACAAAGCACTGCCTCCATCCTTCAATGGGAGACAAGCCATAAACTGTCTTGCCTCCAGCTCTTTAGGAAGCTGACAAAAAACTCGCTTTCCACAGTCCTGTTACAGCAGACTGGGGAACTTCTCATACAAATGCAGCTCCAATGGCATTTCTTCCCAGCCCTTAACTCGCAGCTTAGGTCTCCTGATTCTGCAGCAATTCCACCTTGCCAACCCGGCTCAGACGAAATGCCTACATCTTCCCCTGAAGCAACTGGGCTGAGTCCCAAATGATTGAGCGACCACGTGCTTAGGAGGCGATAGACTGCACGCCTTTTTCCAACCAACAATCTGCACTGCTGGAGAGAGTGTCGGAAAGCAGCTATGTCAGAAAGACCCCTTTGCTCTCAGCCCTGCCCTTCATTGCTCTAGACGTGGAATGCACAATGCACTGGCTCGCCCCCTCAAGGGTGACAAGCCACAGACCATCTTCCTTCCATCTCTATAGGAAGCTGAGCAAGAACTCGCTTTCAACAGTGCTCTTTCTGTGTCCTGGCAAAATCTCATACAAAGGCAGCTGATATGCCATTTCTTTTCAGCACTTAACTCGCAGATTTGGTACTTCTGCTCCTGCCACATTTCCAGCTTGCCAACCCGGCTCAGACGAAATGTCTACATCTTCCCCTTCAGCAACGGGGACGAGGCCCAGATGACTGTGCTTCTGCATGCTTAGCAGGAGCAGACAATAGGCTTTTTACAAACCGCCATTGTGCACTGGGTCAGAGAGTGTCAGAATGCACCTATGTCAGAAAGGGCCCTTTGCTCTCAGCCGTGCCCTCCATTGCTCTAGAGGTGGAAGGCACAAAGCACTGCCTCCATCCTTCAATTGGAGACAAGCCAGCAACTGGCCTGCTTCCAGCTCTTTAGGAAGCTGGGAAAGCACTCGCCTTCCACAGTGTTCTTGCAGGGTCCTGGGAACGTCTCATACAAAGGCAGCTGAACACCGTGTCTTTTGAGCCCTTAACTCACCAATCTGCAACATCTGCTTCTGCCGCATTTCCACCTTGCCAACCCGGCTCAGAGGAAATGCCTACATCTTCCCCTGAAGCGACTGTGCTGATTCCCTAATGATTGAGCATCCACATGCTTAGGAGGCGATAAACTGCATGCCTTTTTCCAACCACCATTTTACACTGCTTAGAGAGCGTCGGAAAGCAGCTATGTCAGAAAGGCCCCTTTGCTCTCAACCATGCCCTCCATTGCTCTCGAGGTGGAAGGCACAAGGCACTGGTTCTGGATCCACCCCTCAATGGGAGACAAGCCACATCTTGGCCTGCTTCCAGCTCTTTAGGAAGTGGAGAAAAAACTCCCTTTCCACAGTGCTCTTACAGCGTCCGGGGAACATGTCATACAAAGGAGGCCGAACGCCGTTTCTTTTCAGCACTTCACTCGCCAGCCTGGGACATCTGCATCCTGCACGTTTCCACCTTGCCAACCCGGCTCAGACGAAATGCCTACATCTTCCCCTAGAGCAATGGGGATGAGGCCCATAGGATTGGGGTTCCACATGCTGAGGAGGAGAGAGACAATAGGCTTTTAACTAACCACGAAGTGCAATGGTTGGGAGAGTGTCAGAAAGCACCAAGGGCAGAAAAACCGCTTTAATCTCAGCCGCGCCCTAAATTGCTGTAGAGTTGGAAGGGACAAAGCACTGCCTCCATCCTTCAATGGGAGACAAGCCATAAACAGTCTTGCCTCCAGCTCTTTAGGAAGCTGACAAACAACTCGCTTTCCACAGTCCTGTTACAGCAGACCGTTGAACTTCTCATACAAAGGCAGCTCAAATGGCATTTCTTCCCAGCCCTTAACTCGCAGCTTAGGACTCCTGCTTCTGCCGCAATTCCACCTTGCCAACCCGGCTCAGACGAAATGCCTACATCTTCCCCTGAAGCAACTGGGCTGAGTCCCAAATGATTGAGCGTCCACGTGCTTAGGAGGCGATAGACTGCACGCCTTTTTCCAACCACCATTTTGCACTGCTTTAGAGAGTGTCGGAAAGCAGCTATTTCAGAAAGACCCCTTGGTCTCAGCCGTGCACTTCATTGCTCTAGACGTGGAATGCACAATGCACTGGCTCCCCCCCTCAAGGGGCGACAAGCCACAGACCATCTTCCTTCCATCTCTTTAGGAAGCTGAGCAAGAACTCGCTTTCAACAGTGCTCTTTCTGTGTCCTGGCAACATCTCATACACAGGAAGCTGATATGCCATTTCTTTTCAGCGCTTAAATCGCAGATTTGGAACTTCTGCTCCTGCCACATTTCCACCTTGCCAACCCGGCTCAGACGAAATGTCTACATCTTCCCCTTCAGCAACGGGGACGAGGCCCAGATGACTGTGCTTCCACATGCTTAGCAGGAGCAGACAATAGGCTTTTTACAAACCGCCATTGTGCACTGGGTCAGAGAGTGTCAGAACGCACCTATGTCAGAAAGGGCCCTTTGCTCTCAGCCGTGCCCTCCATTGCTCTAGAGGTGGAAGGCACAAAGCACTGCCTCCATCCTTCAATTGGAGACAAGCCAGCAACTGTCCTGCTTCCAGCTCTTTAGGAAGCTGGGAAAGCACTCGCATTCCACAGTGCTCTTACAGCGTCCTGGGAACGTCTCATACAAAGGCAGCTGAACACCGTGTCTTTTACAGCCGTTCACTCACCAATCTGCAACATCTGCTTCTGCCGCATTTCCACCTTGCCAACCCGGCTCAGATGAAATGCCTACATCTTCCCCTGAAGCGACTGTGCTGATTCCCAAATGATTGAGCATCCACATGCTTAGGAGGCGATAAACTGCATGCCTTTTTCCAACCACCATTTGACACTGCTTAGAGAGCGTCGGAAAGCAGCTATGTCAGACAGGCCCCTTTGCTCTCAGCCATGCCCTCCATTGCTCTCGAGAGGGAGGCACAAGGCACTGGTTCTGGATCCACCCCTCAATGGGAGACAAACCACATCTTTGCCTGCTTCCAGCTCTTTAGGAAGTGGAGAACAAACTCCCTTTCCACAGTGCTCTTACAGCGTCCTGGGAACATCTCATACAAAGGAGGCTGAACGCCGTTTCTTTTCAGCACTTCACTCGCCAGTCTGGGACATCTGCATCCTGCACGTTTCCACCTTGCCAACCCGTATCAGACGATATGCCTACGTCTTCCCCTTGAGCAATGGGGATGAGGCCCATAGGATTGTGGTTCCACATGCTGAGGAGGAGAGAGACAATAGGCTTTTAACTAACCACGAAGTGCAACGGCTGGGAGAGTGTCAGAAAGCACCAATGGCAGAAAGGCCCCTTTACTATCAGCCGCGCCCTCCATTGCTGTAGAGGCGGAAGGCACAAAGCACTGCCTCCATAATTCAATGGGAGACAAGCCATAAACTGTCTTGCCTCCAGCTCTTTACGAAGCTGGGAAAGAACTCGGTTTCCACAGTGCTGTTACAGCATACGAGGAAACTCTCATACAGAGGCAGCTCAAACGCCATTTCTTCCCAGTGCTTAACTGGCCTCTTTAGGACTTCCGCTTCTGCCACAGTTCCACCTTGCCAACCCGGCTCAGATGAAATGCCTACATCTTCCCCTTAAGCAACGGGGGTGAAGTCCACATGATTGTGCTTCCACATGCTTTCCAGGAGTAGACAATAGGCTTTTTACAAACCGCCATTGTGCACTGGGTCAAAGAGTGTCAGAATGCACCTATGTCAGAAGGGGTCCTTTGCTCTCAGCCATGCCCTCCATTGCTCTAGAGGTGGAAGGCACAAAGCACTGCCTCCATCCTCCAATTGGAGACAAGCCATAAACTGTCTTGCCTCCAGCTCTTTAGGAAGCTGACAAACAACTCGCTTTCCACAGTCCTGTTACAGCAGACCGGTTAAATTCTCAAACAAAGGCTGCTCAAATGGCATTTCTTCCCAGCCCTTAACTCGCAGCTTTAGGACTCCTGCTTATGCCGCAATTCCACCTGGCCAACCCGGCTCAGACGAAATGCCTACATCTTCCCCTGAAGCAACTGGGCTGTGTCCCAAATGATTGAGCTTCCACGTTCTTAGGAGGCGATAGACTGCACGCCTTTTTCCAGCCACCATTGTGCACTGCTGGAGAGAGTGTCGGAAAGCAGCTATGTCAGAAAGACCCCTTTGCTCTCAGCCATGCCCTTCATTGCTCTAGACTTGGAATGCACAATGCACTGGCTCCCCCCCTCAAGTGGCGATAAGCCACAGACCAACTTCCTTCCATCTCTTTAGGAAGCTGAGCAAGAACTCGCATTCAACAGTGCTCTTTCTGTGTCCTGGCAACATCTCATACAAAGGCAGCTGATATGCCATTTCTTTTCAGCGCTTAACTCGCAGATTTGGAACTTCTGCTCCTGCCACGTTTCCTGCTTGCCAACCCGGCTCAGACGAAATGTCTACATCTTCCCCTTCAGCAACGGGGACGAGGCCCAGATGACTGTGCTTCCGCATGCTTAGCAGGAGCAGACAATAGGCTTTTTACAAACCGCCATTGTGCACTGGGTCAGAGAGTGTCAGAATGCACCTATGTCAGAAAGGGCCCTTTGCTCTCAGCCGTGCCCTCCATTGCTCTAGAGGTGGAAGGCACAAAGCCCGTGCCAATGACCCCAGAAGCACCTGCCGAGCACGCCGGAACCACCTGCTCGACTCGCCAGAACCACCTGCCGGACACGCAAAAATCACCTGTCGGCTATTCCACAACCAGTTGGGGAACACTTCGGAATCACCTGCTGGGCTTGCTGGAACCACCTGCCGGTCATGCCAAAATCACCTGCCAATTACGCCAGTACCACTTGGCGGACACTGTGGAAACACATGTCGGGCCGGCCGGAACCACATCTCAGACGTGCCAGAACCATGTGCATGAGATGCTGGAACCACACCCCAAACAGACTGAAAACACCTGCCAGACCCGTCTGAACAACCTGCCGAGCACGCCGGAGCCACCTGCTCGACTCGCCGGAACCACCTACCTGACATGCCCAAATCACCAGCCGGGTATGCCAGAACCACTTGGCGGACACTCCGGAATCATCTGCTGGACATGCTGGAACCAGCTCTCAGACACACCAGAACCACGTGTCGGAGACGCCGGAAGCACCTGCCGAGCATGCCGGAGGCACCTGCTCGACTCGCCGGAAACACCTGCCGGACACGCCAAAATCACCTGCCGGGTACGCCAGAACCACCTGGCGGACACTACGAAATCACCTGTCGCGCATGCCGGAACCACCTCTCAGACGTGCCGCAAGCACGTGACGGACACGCCGGAATCACCTACCGGACAGACCGGAACCGCCTGCCGAGCACGAAAGAGCCACCTGTTCGTCTCGCTGGAACCACCTGCCGGACAGGCCAATATCAACTGCTGGCTATGCCAGAACCACCTGGGGGACGGTCCGGAATCACCTGCCAGCCCTGGCGGAACCACCTCTCAGACGTACCAGAACCACCTGCCGGAGAAGCTGGAAACACGTCCTGGACAGTCTGGAACCACCTGCCGGCCAAGCCTGAACCACCTGCCAAGCACAACGGAACAACCTGCCAGACACGCCAAAATCACCTGCGTGTGATGCCAGAACCACTTGGAGGACTCTCTGGGATGACCTGCCGGGCATGCCGGAACCACCTCTCAGACGTGCCAGAACCATGTGGCGGACAGTCCGGAATCACCTGTTGGGCATGCGCAACCACCTCTGAGACGTACCAGAACCACATGACGTGCAGGCTGGAACCACCTACCGGACAGACCGGAATCACCTTTCGGGCACGCCGGAACCACCTGCTCGACTCGCCAGAACCACCTGCCGATCACGCAAAAATCACCTGCCGGCTACTCCACAACCATTTGGTGAACACTTTGGAATCACCTGCCAGGCTTGCTGGAACCACCTGCCAGTCATGCCAAAATCACCTGCCAAGTACGCCAGAACCGCTTGGCGGATACTGCGGAAACACCTGTCGGGCCGGCTGGAACCACATCTCAGACGTGCCAGAAATGTGTTCATGAGATGCTGGAACCACACCCCGAACAGACGGATACCACCTGCCAGAACCGCCTGAACCACCTGCCGAGCACGCCGGAACCACCTGCTCGACTCACCGGTACCACCTCCCTGACACGCCAAAATCACCTGCTGGGTATGCCAGAACCACTTGGTGGACACTCCGGAATCATCTGCCGGACATGCCGGAACCAGCTCTCAGACACACCAGAACCAAGTGCCGGAGACGCCGGAAGCACCTGCCGAGCATGCCGGAGCCACCTGCTCGACTCGCCAGAAACACCTGCCGGACACGCCAAAATCACCCGCCGGGTACGCCAGAACCACCTGGCGGACACTCCGAAATCACCTGTCGCGCATGCCGGAACCACCTCTCAGACGTGCCGGAAGCACGTGCCGGACACGCCGGAATCACCTACCGGACAGACCGGAACCACCTGCCGAGCACACCGGAGCCACCTGTTTGACTCGCTGGAACCACCTGTCGGACAGGCCAATATCAACTGCTGGCTATGCCAGAACCACCTGGGTGACGGTCCGGAATCACCTGCCAACCATGGCAGAACCACCTCACAGACGTACCAGAACCACCTGCCGGAGAAGCTGGAAACATGTCCTGGACAGACTGGAACCACGTGACGGCCATGCCTGAACCACCTGCCGAGCACGGCGGAACCACCTGCCGGACACGCCGAAATCACCTGCGGGCTACGCCAGAACCACTTGGACGACTCTCCGAAATGACCTGCCGGGCATGTTGGAACCACCTCTCAGACGTGCCAGAAGCACGTGGCGGAGAGTCCGGAATCACCTGTTGGGCATACGCAACCACCTCTGACACGTACCAGAACCACGTGCCGTGCACGCCGGAACCACCTACCGGACAGACCGGAATCAACTTTTGGGCATGCTGGAACCACCAGTCAGATGTGCCAGAAACACGTGCCGGAGACGCCGGAAGCACCTGCCGAGCACGTCGCAACCACCTGCTCAACTCGCCTGAACCACCTGCCGGACACGCCAAAATCACCTGCCCGCTACACCAGCACCACTTCGGGGACAAGCCGGAATCACGTGAGGGGCATGCTGGCACAGCCTCTCAGACTGAACCTCGTGCCGGACACCACAGAACCACCTGCCGGACAGACCGGAACCACCTGCCGGACACGCCGGAACCACCGGCTCGACCCGCCGGAACGACCGCTGGACATGCAAACTCACCTGCCGGCTACGCCGGAAACACTTGGCGAACACTCCGGAATCACCTGCCGGGCATGCCGGAACCACCTCTCAGATATGCCAGAACCACGTGCCAATGACCCTGGAAGCACCTGCCGAGCACGCCGGAACCACCTGCTCGACTCGCCAGAACCACCTGCCGGACACGCAAAAATCACCTGCCGGCTAGGCCACAACCAGTTGGGGAACACTTCGGAATCACCTGCCGGGCTTGCTGGAACCACCTGCCGGTCATGCCAAAATCACCTGCCAACTACGCCAGTACCACTTGGCGGACACTGTGGAAACACCTGTCGGGCCGGCCGGAACCACATCTCAGACGTGCCAGAACCATGTGCATGAGATGCTGGAACCACACCCTGAACAGACGGAAAACACCTGCCAGACCCGTCTGAACAACCTGCCGAGCACGCCGGAGCCACCTGCTCGACTCGCCGGAACCACCTACCTGACATGCCCAAATCACCAGCCGGGTACGCCAGAACCACCTGGCGGACACTCCGAAATCACCTGTCGCGCATCCCGGAACCACCTCTCAGACATGCCGGAACCAGCTCTCAGACACACCAGAACCACGTGCCGGAGACGCCGGAAGCACCTGCCGAGCATGCCGGAGCCACCTGCTCGACTCGCCAGAAACGCCTGCCGCACACGCCAAAATCACCTGCCGGGTACGCCAGAACCACCTGGCGGACACTCCGAAATCACCTGTCGCGCATCCCGGAACCACCTCTCAGACGTGCCGGAAGCACGTGCCGGACACGCCGGAATCACCTACCGGACAGACCGGAACCACCTGCCGAGCACGCCGGAGCCACCTGTTCGACTCGCTGGAACCACCTGCCGGACAGGCCAATATCAACTGCTGGCTATGCCAGAACCACCTGGGGGACGGTCTGGGATCACCTGCCAGGCCTGGCGGAACCACCTCTCAGACGTACCAGAACCACCTGCCGGAGAAGCTGGAAACACGTCCTGGACAGTCTGGAACCACCTGCCGGCCAAGCCTGAACCACCTGCCAAGCACAACGGAACAACCTGCCAGACACGCCAAAATCACCTGCGTGTTATGCCAGAACCACTTGGAGGACTCTCTGGGATGACCTGCCGGGCATGCCGGAACCACCTCTCAGACGTGCCAGAACCATGTGGCGGACAGTCCGGAATCACCTGTTGGGCATGCACAACCACCTCTGAGACGTACCAGAACCACATGCCGTGCAGGCTGGAACCACCTACCGGACAGACCGGAATCACCTTTCGGGCATGCCGGAACCACCTGTCAGATGTGCCAGAAACACGTGCCGGAGACGCCGGAAGCACCTGCCAAGCACGTTGGAACCACCTGCTCAACTCGCCTGAACCACCTGCCGGACATGCCAAAATCACCTGCCGACTATGCCAGAACCACTTGGCGAACACTCCGGAATCACTTGCCGGGCATGCACGAACCACCTCTCAGACATGCCAGAACCCTGTGCCAATGACCCCGGAAGCACCAGCCGAGCACGCCGGAACCACCTGCTCGACTCGCCATAACCACCTGCCGATCACGCAAAAAACACCTGCCGGCTACGCCACAACCAGTTGGTGAACACTTTGGAATCACCTGCCAGGCTTGCTGGAACCACCTGCCAGTCATGCCAAAATCACCTGCCAACTACGCCAGAACCGCTTGGCGGACACTGCGGAAACACCTGTCGGACACGTGCCAGAAACGTGTTCATGAGATGCTGGAACCACACCCCGAACAGACGGATACCACCTGCCAGAACCGCCTGAACCACCTGCCGAGCATGCCGGAACCACCTGCTCGACTCACCGGTACCACCTCCCTGACACGCCAAAATCACCTGCTGGTTATGCCAGAACCACTTGGCGGACACTCCGGAATCATCTGCCGGACATGCCGGAACCAGCTCTCAGACACACCAGAACCAAGTGCCGGAGACGCCGGAAGCACCTGCCGAGCATGCCGGAGCCACCTGCTCGACTCGCCAGAAACACCTGCCGGACACGCCAAAATCACCTGCCGGGTATGCCAGAACCACCTGGCGGACACTACGGAATCACCTGCCGCACATGCCGGAACCACCTCTCAGACGTGCCGGAAGCACGTGCCAGACACGCCAGAAACACCTACCGGACAGACCGGAAACACCTGCCAAGAACGCCGGAGCCAGCTGTTCGACTCGCTGGAACCACCTGCCGGACAGGCCAATATCAACTGCTGGCTATGCCAGAACCACCTGGGCGACGGTCCGGAATCACCTGCCAGCCATGGCGGAACCACCTCTCAGACGTACCAGAACCACCTGCCGGAGAAGCTGGAAACACGTCCTGGACAGTCTGGAACCACCTGCCGGCCAAGCCTGAACCACCTGTCAAGCACAACGGAACAACCTCCCAGACACGCCAAAATCACCTGCGTCTTATGCCAGAACCACTTGGAGGACTCTCTGGGATGACCTGCCGGGCATGCCGGAACCACCTCTCAGACGTGCCAGAACCATGTGGCGGACAGTCTGGAATCACCTGTTGGGCATGCGCAACCACCTCTGAGACGTACCAGAACCACATGCCGTGCTGGCTGGAACCACCTACCGGACAGACCGGAATCACCTTTCGGGCATGCCGGAACCACCTGTCAGGTGTGCCAGAAACACGTGCCGGAGACGCCGGAAGCACCTGCCGAGCACGTCGCAACCACCTGCTCAACTCGCCTGAACCACCTGCCGGACACGCCAAAATCACCTGCTGGGTATGCCAGAACCACTTGGTGGACACTCCGGAATCATCTGCCGGACATGCCGGAACCAGCTCTCAGACACACCAGAACCAAGTGCCGGAGACGCCGGAAGCACCTGCCGAGCATGCCGGAGCCACCTGCTCGACTCGCCAGAAACACCTGCCGGACACGCCAAAATCACCCGCCGGGTATGCCAGAACCACCTGGCGGACACTCCGAAATCACCTGTCGCGCATGCCGGAACCACCTCTCAGACGTGCCGGAAGCACGTGCCGGACACGCCGGAATCACCTACCGGACAGACCGGAACCACCTGCCGAGCACGCCGGAGCCACCTGTTTGACTCGCTGGAACCACCTGTCGGACAGGCCAATATCAACTGCTGGCTATGCCAGAACCACCTGGGGGAGGGTCCGGAATCACCTGCCAACCATGGCAGAACCACCTCACAGACGTACCAGAACCACCTGCCGGAGAAGCTGGAAACACGTCCTGGACAGACTGGAACCACGTGACGGCCATGCCTGAACCACCTGCCGAGCACGGCGGAACCACCTGCCGGACACGCTGAAATCACCTGCGGGCTACGCCAGAACCACTTGGACGACTCTCCGAAATGACCTGCCGGGCATGTTGGAACCACCTCTCAGACGTGCCAGAAGCCCGTGGCGGACAGTCCGGAATCACCTGTTGGGCATACGCAACCACCTCTGACACGTACCAGAACCACGTGCCGTGCACGCCGGAACCACCTACCGGACAGACCGGAATCAACTTTTGGGCATGCCGGAACCACCAGTCAGATGTGCCAGAAACACGTGCCGGAGACGCCGGAAGCACCTGCCGAGCACGTCGCAACCACCTGCTCAACTCGCCTGAACCACCTGCCGGACACGCCAAAATCACCTGCCCGCTACACCAGCACCACTTCGGGGACAAGCCGGAATCACGTGAGGGGCATGCCGGCACAGCCTCTCAGACTGAACCTCGTGCCGGACACCACAGAACCACCTGCCGGACAGACCGGAACCACCTGCCGGACACGCCGGAACCACCGGCTCGACCCGCCGGAACGACCGCTGGACATGCAAACTCACCTGCCGGCTACGCCGGAAACACTTGGCGAACACTCCGGAATCACCTGCCGGGCATGCCGGAACCACCTCTCAGATATGCCAGAACCACGTGCCAATGACCCTGGAAGCACCTGCCGAGCACGCCGGAACCACCTGCTCGACTCGCCAGAACCACCTGCCGGACACGCAAAAATCACCTGCCGGCTAGGCCACAACCAGTTGGGGAACACTTCGGAATCACCTGCCGGGCTGGCTGGAACCACCTGCCGGTCATGCCAAAATCACCTGCCAACTACGCCAGTACCACTTGGCGGACACTGTGGAAACACCTGTCGGGCCGGCCGGAACCACATCTCAGACGTGCCAGAACCATGTGCATGAGATGCTGGAACCACACCCTGAACAGACGGAAAACACCTGCCAGACCCGTCTGAACAACCTGCCGAGCACGCCGGAGCCACCTGCTCGACTCGCCGGAACCACCTACCTGACATGCCCAAATCACCAGCCGGGTATGCCAGAACCACTTGGCGGACACTCCGGAATCATCTGCTGGACATGCCGGAACCAGCTCTCAGACACACCAGAACCACGTGCCGGAGACGCCGGAAGCACCTGCCGAGCATGCCGGAGCCACCTGCTCGACTCGCCAGAAACACCTGCCGCACACGCCAAAATCACCTGCCGGGTACGCCAGAACCACTTGGCGAACACTCCGGAATCACTTGCCGGGCATGCAGGAACCACCTCTCAGACATGCCAGAACCCTGTGCCAATGACCCCGGAAGCACCAGCCGAGCACGCCGGAACCACCTGCTCGACTCGCCATAACCACCTGCCGATCACGCAAAAAACACCTGCCGGCTACGCCACAACCAGTTGGTGAACACTTTGGAATCACCTGCCAGGCTTGCTGGAACCACCTGCCAGTCATGCCAAAATCACCTGCCAACTACGCCAGAACCGCTTGGCGGACACTGCGGAAACACCTGTCGGGCCGGCTGGAACCACATCTCAGACGTGCCAGAAACGTGTTCATGAGATGCTGGAACCACACCCCGAACAGACGGATACCACCTGCCAGAACCGCCTGAACCACCTGCCGAGCATGCCGGAACCACCTGCTCGACTCACCGGTACCACCTCCCTGACACGCCAAAATCACCTGCTGGGTATGCCAGAACCACTTGGAGGACACTCCGGAATCATCTGCTGGACATGCCGGAACCAGCTCCCAGACACACCAGAACCAAGTGCCGGAGACGCCGGAAGCACCTGCCGAGCATGCCGGAGCCACCTGCTCGACTCGCCAGAAACACCTGCCGGACACGCCAAAATCACCTGCCGGGTATGCCAGAACCACCTGGCGGACACTACGGAATCACCTGCCGCACATGCCGGAACCACCTCTCAGACGTGCCGGAAGCACGTGCCAGACACGCCAGAAACACCTACCGGACAGACAGGAAACACCTGCCAAGAACGCCGGAGCCAGCTGTTCGACTCGCTGGAACCACCTGCCGGACAGGCCAATATCAACTGCTGGCTATGCCAGAACCACCTGGGCGACGGTCCGGAATCACCTGCCAGCCATGGCGGAACCACCTCTCAGACGTACCAGAACCACCTGCCGGAGAAGCTGGAAACACGTCCTGGACAGTCTGGAACCACCTGCCGGCCAAGCCTGAACCACCTGTCAAGCACAACGGAACAACCTCCCAGACACGCCAAAATCACCTGCGTCTTATGCCAGAACCACTTGGAGGACTCTCTGGGATGACCTGCCGGGCATGCCGGAACCACCTCTCAAACTTGCCAGAACCATGTGGCGGACAGTCTGGAATCACCTGTTGGGCATGCGCAACCACCTCTGAGACGTACCAGAACCACATGCCGTGCTGGCTGGAACCACCTACCGGACAGACCGGAATCACCTTTCGGGCATGCCGGAACCACCTGTCAGGTGTGCCAGAAACACGTGCCGGAGACGCCGGAAGCACCTGCCAAGCACGTTGGAACCACCTGCTCAACTCGCCTGAACCACCTGCCGGACATGCCAAAATCACCTGCCGACTATGCCAGAACCACTTGGCGAACACTCCGGAATCACTTGCCGGGCATGCAGGAACCACCTCTCAGACATGCCAGAACCCCGTGCCAATGACCCCGGAAGCACCAGCCGAGCACGCCGGAACCACCTGCTCGACTCGCCAGAACCACCTGCCGATCACGCAAAAATCACCTGCCGGCTACGCCACAACCAGTTGGTGAACACTTTGGAATCACCTGCCAGGTTTGCTGGAACCACCTGCCAGTCATGCCAAAATCACCTGCCAACTACACAAGAACCGCTTGGCGGACACTGCGGAAACACCTGTCGGGCCGGCTGGAACCACATCTCAGACGTGCCAGAAACGTGTTCATGAGATGCTGGAACCACACCCCGAACAGACGCATACCACCTGCCAGAACCGCCTGAACCACCTGCCGAGCACGCCGGAACCACCTGCTCGACTCACCGGTACCACCTCCCTGACACGCCAAAATCACCTGCTGGGTATGCCAGAACCACTTGGAGGACACTCCGGAATCATCTGCTGGACATGCCGGAACCAGCTCCCAGACACACCAGAACCAAGTGCCGGAGACGCCGGAAGCACCTGCCGAGCATGCCGGAGCCACCTGCTCGACTCGCCAGAAACACCTGCCGGACACGCCAAAATCACCTGCCGGGTATGCCAGAACCACCTGGCGGACACTCCGAAATCACCTGTGGCGCATGCCGGAAGCACGTGCCAGACACACCGGAACACCTACCGGACAGACCGGAACCACCTGCCAAGAACGCCGGAGCCACCTGTTCGACTCGCTGGAACCACCTGCCGGACAGGCCAATATCAACTTCTGGCTATGCCAGAACCACCTGGGGGACGGTCCGGGATCACCTGCCAGCCATGGCGGAACCACCTCTCAGACGTACCAGAACCACCTGCCGGAGAAGCTGGAAACACGTCCTGGACAGACTGGAACCACGTGACGGCCATGCCTGAACCACCTGCCGAGCACGGCGGAACCACCTGCCGGACACGCCGAAATCACCTGCGGGCTACGCCAGAACCACTTGGACGACTCTCCGAAATGACCTGCCGGGCATGTTGGAACCACCTCTCAGACGTGCCAGAAGCACGTGGCGGACAGTCCGGAATCACCTGTTGGGCATACGCAACCACCTCTGACACGTACCAGAACCACGTGCCGTGCACGCCGGAACCACCTACTGGACAGACCGGAATCAACTTTTGGGCATGCCGGAACCACCAGTCAGATGTGCCAGAAACACGTGCCGGAGACGCCGGAAGCACCTGCCGAGCACGTCGCAACCACCTGCTCAACTCGCCTGAACCACCTGCCGGACACGCCAAAATCACCTGCCCGCTACACCAGCACCACTTCGGGGACAAGCCGGAATCACGTGAGGGGCATGCCGGCACAGCCTCTCAGACTGAACCTCGTGCCGGACACCACAGAACCACCTGCCGGACAGACCGGAACCACCTGCCGGACACGCCGGAACCACCGGCTCGACCCGCCGGAACGACCGCTGGACATGCAAACTCACCTGCCGGCTACGCCGGAAACACTTGGCGAACACTCCGGAATCACCTGCTGGGCATGCCGGAACCACCTCTCAGATATGCCAGAACCACGTGCCAATGACCCCGGAAGCACCTGCCGAGCACGCCGGAACCACCTGCTCGACTCGCCAGAACCACCTGCCGGACACGCAAAAATCACCTGCCGGCTAGGCCACAACCAGTTGGGGAACACTTCGGAATCACCTGCCGGGCTTGCTGGAACCACCTGCCGGTCATGCCAAAATCACCTGCCAACTACGCCAGTACCAGTGGCGGACACTGTGGAAACACCTGTCGGGCCGGCCGGAACCACATCTCAGACGTGCCAGAACCATGTGCATGAGATGCTGGAACCACACCCTGAACAGACGGAAAACACCTGCCAGACCCGTCTGAACAACCTGCCGAGCACGCCGGAGCCACCTGCTCGACTCGCCGGAACCACCTACCTGACATGCCCAAATCACCAGCCGGGTATGCCAGAACCACTTGGCGGACACTCCGGAATCATCGGCTGGACATGCCGGAACCAGCTCTCAGACACACCAGAACCACGTGCCGGAGACGCCGGAAGCACCTGCCGAGCATGCCGGAGCCACCTGCTCGACTCGCCAGAAACACCTGCCGCACACGCCAAAATCACCTGCCGGGTCCGCCAGAACCACCTGGCGGACACTCCGAAATCACCTGTCGCGCATGCCGGAACCACCTCTCAGACGTGCCGGAAGCACGTGCCGGACACGCCGGAATCACCTACCGGACAGACCGGAACCACCTGCCGAGCACGCCGGAGCCACCTGTTCGACTCGCTGGAACCACCTGCCGGACAGGCCAATATCAACTTCTGGCAATGCCAGAACCACCTGGGGGACGGTCTGGAATCACCTGCCAGCCATGGCGGAACCACCTCTCAGACGTACCAGAACCACCTGCCGGAGAAGCTGGAAACACGTCCTGGACAGTCTGGAACCACCTGCCGGCCAAGCCTGAACCACCTGCCAAGCACAACGGAACAACCTGCCAGACACGCCAAAATCACCTGTGTGTTATGCCAGAACCACTTGGAGGACTCTCTGGGATGACCTGCCGGGCATGCCGGAACCACCTCTCAGACGTGCCAGAACCATGTGGCGGACAGTCTGGAATCACCTGTTGGGCATGCGCAACCACCTCTGAGACGTACCAGAACCACATGCCGTGCTGGCTGGAACCACCTACCGGACAGACCGGAATCACCTTTCGGGCATGCCGGAACCACCTGTCAGGTGTGCCAGAAACACGTGCCGGAGACGCCGGAAGCACCTGCCAAGCACGTTGGAACCACCTGCTCAACTCGCCTGAACCACCTGCCGGACATGCCAAAATCACCTGCCGACTATGCCAGAACCACTTGGCGAACACTCCGGAATCACTTGCCGGGCATGCAGGAACCACCTCTCAGACATGCCAGAACCCCGTGCCAATGACCCCGGAAGCACCAGCCGAGCACGCCGGAACCACCTGCTCGACTCGCCAGAACCACCTGCCGATCACGCAAAAATCACCTGCCGGCTACGCCACAACCAGTTGGTGAACACTTTGGAATCACCTGCCAGGTTTGCTGGAACCACCTGCCAGTCATGCCAAAATCACCTGCCAACTACACCAGAACCGCTTGGCGGACACTGCGGAAACACCTGTCGGGCCGGCTGGAACCACATCTCAGACGTGCCAGAAACGTGTTCATGAGATGCTGGAACCACACCCTGAACAGACGGATACCACCTGCCAGAACCGCCTGAACCACCTGCCGAGCACGCCGGAACCACCTGCTCGACTCACCGGTACCACCTCCCTGACACGCCAAAATCACCTGCTGGGTATGCCAGAACCACTTGGAGGACACTCCGGAATCATCTGCTGGACATGCCGGAACCAGCTCCCAGACACACCAGAACCAAGTGCCGGAGACGCCGGAAGCACCTGCCGAGCATGCCGGAGCCACCTGCTCGACTCGCCAGAAACACCTGCCGGACACGCCAAAATCACCTGCCGGGTATGCCAGAACCACCTGGCGGACACTCCGAAATCACCTGTCGCGCATGCCGGAAGCACGTGCCAGACACACCGGAACACCTACCGGACAGACCGGAACCACCTGCCAAGAACGCCGGAGCCACCTGTTCGACTCGCTGGAACCACCTGCCGGACAGGCCAATATCAACTGCTGGCTATGCCAGAACCACCTGGGGGACGGTCCGGGATCACCTGCCAGCCATGGGGGAACCACCTCTCAGACGTACCAGAACCACCTGCCGGAGAAGCTGGAAACACGTCCTGGACAGAGTGGAACCACGTGACGGCCATGCCTGAACCACCTGCCGAGCACGGCGGAACCACCTGCCGGACACGCCGAAATCACCTGCGGGCTACGCCAGAACCACTTGGACGACTCTCCGAAATGACCTGCCGGGCATGTTGGAACCACCTCTCAGACGTGCCAGAAGCACGTGGCGGACAGTCCGGAATCACCTGTTGGGCATACGCAACCACCTCTGACACGTACCAGAACCACGTGCCGTGCACGCCGGAACCACCTACCGGACAGACCGGAATCAACTTTTGGGCATGCCGGAACCACCAGTCAGATGTGCCAGAAACACGTGCCGGAGACGCCGGAAGCACCTGCCGAGCACGTCGCAACCACCTGCTCAACTCGCCTGAACCACCTGCCGGACACGCCAAAATCACCTGCCCGCTACACCAGCACCACTTCGGGGACAAGCCGGAATCACGTGAGGGGCATGCCGGCACAGCCTCTCAGACTGAACCTCGTGCCGGACACCACAGAACCACCTGCCGGACAGACCGGAACCACCTGCCGGACACGCCGGAACCACCGGCTCGACCCGCCGGAACGACAGCTGGACATGCAAACTCACCTGCCGGCTACGCCGGAAACACTTGGCGAACACTCCGGAATCACCTGCCGGGCATGCCGGAACCACCTCTCAGATATGCCAGAACCACGTGCCAATGACCCCGGAAGCACCTGCCGAGCACGCCGGAACCACCTGCTCGACTCGCCAGAACCACCTGCCGGACACGCAAAAATCACCTGCCGGCTACACCACAACCAGTTGGGGAACACTTCGGAATCACCTGCCGGGCTTGCTGGAACCACCTGCCGGTCATGCCAAAATCACCTGCCAACAACGCCAGTACCAGTGGCGGACACTGTGGAAACACCTGTCGGGCCGGCCGGAACCACATCTCAGACGTGCCAGAACCATGTGCATGAGATGCTGGAAACACACCCTGAACAGACGGAAAACACCTGCCAGACCCGTCTGAACAACCTGCCGAGCACGCCGGAGCCACCTGCTCGACTCGCCGGAACCACCTACCTGACATGCCCAAATCACCGGCCGGGTATGCCAGAACCACTTGGCGGACACTGCGGAATCATCTGCTGGACATGCCGGAACCAGCTCTCAGACACACCAGAACCACGTGCCGGAGACGCCGGAAGCACCTGCCGAGCATGCCGGAGCCACCTGCTCGACTCGCCAGAAACACCTGCCGCACACGCCAAAATCACCTGCCGGGTACGCCAGAACCACCTGGCGGACACTCCGAAATCACCTGTCGCGCATGCCGGAACCCCCTCTCAGACGTGCCGGAAGCACGTGCCGGACACGCCGGAATCACCTACCGGACAGACCGGAACCACCTGCCGAGCACGCCGGAGCCACCTGTTCGACTCGCTGGAACCACCTGCCGGACAGGCCAATATCAACTGCTGGCAATGCCAGAACCACCTGGGGACGGTCCGGAATCACCTGCCAGCCATGGCGGAACCACCTCTCAGACGTACCAGAACCACCTGCCGGAGAAGCTGGAAACACGTCCTGGACAGTCTGGAACCACCTGCCGGCCAAGCCTGAACCACCTGCCAAGCACAACGGAACAACCTGCCAGACACGCCAAAATCACCTGCGTGTTATGCCAGAACCACTTGGAGGACTCTCTGGGATGACCTGCCGGGCATGCCGGAACCACCTCTCAGACGTGCCAGAACCATGTGGCGGACAGTCCGGAATCACCTGTTGGGCATGCGCAACCACCTCTGAGACGTACCAGAACCACATGCCGTGCAGGCTGGAACCACCTACCGGACAGACCGGAATCACCTTTCGGGCATGCCGGAACCACCTGTCAGATGTGCCAGAAACACGTGCCGGAGACGCCGGAAGCACCTGCCAAGCACGTTGGAACCACCTGCTCAACTCGCCTGAACCACCTGCCGGACATGCCAAAATCACCTGCCGACTATGCCAGAACCACTTGGCGAACACTCCGGAATCACTTGCCGGGCATGCAGGAACCACCTCTCAGACATGCCAGAACCCCGTGCCAATGACCCCGGAAGCACCAGCCGAGCACGCCGGAACCACCTGCTCGACTCGCCAGAACCCCCTCCGATCACGCAAAAATCACCTGCCGGCTACGCCACAACCAGTTGGTGAACACTTTGGAATCACCTGCCAGGCTTGCTGGAACCACCTGCCAGTCATGCCAAAATCACCTGCCAACTACGCCAAACCGCTTGGCGGACACTGCGGAAACACCTGTCGGGCCGGCTGGAACCACATCTCAGACGTGCCAGAAACGTGTTCATGAGATGCGGGAACCACACCCCGAACAGACGGATACCACCTGCCAGAACCGCCTGAACCACCTGCCGAGCACGCCGGAACCACCTGCTCGACTCACCGGTACCACCTCCCTGACACGCCAAAATCACCTGCTGGGTATGCCAGAACCACTTGGCGGACACTCCGGAATCATCTGCCGGACATGCCGGAACCAGCTCCCAGACACACCAGAACCAAGTGCCGGAGACGCCGGAAGCACCTGCCGAGCATGCCGGAGCCACCTGCTCAACTCGCCAGAAACACCTGCCGGACACGCCAAAATCACCTGCCGGGTATGCCAGAACCACCTGGCGGACACTACGGAATCACCTGCCGCGCATGCCGGAAGCACGTGCCAGACACGCCGGAAACACCTACCGGACAGACCGGATCCACCTGCCAAGAACACCGGAGCCACCTGTTCGACTCGCTGGAACCACCTGCCGGACAGGCCAATATCAACTGCTGGCTATGCCAGAACCACCTGGGGGACAGTCCGGGATCACCTGCCAGCCATGGCAGAACCACCTCTCAGACGTACCTGAACCACCTGCCGGAGAAGCTGGAAACACGTCCTGGACAGACTGGAACCAAGTGACGGCCATGCCTGAACCACCTGCCGAGCACGGCGGAACCACCTGCCAGACACACCAAAATCACCTGCGGGCTACGCCAGAACCACTTGGACGACTCTCCGAAATGACCTGCCGGGCATGTTGGAACCACCTCTCAGACGTGCCAGAAGCACGTGGCGGACAGTCCGGAATCACCTGTTGGGCATACGCAACCACCTCTGACACGTACCAGAACCACGTGCCGTGCACGCCGGAACCACCTACCGGACAGACCGGAATCAACTTTTGGGCATGCCGGAACCACCAGTCAGATGTGCCAGAAACACGTGCCGGAGACGCCGGAAGCACCTGCCGAGCACGTCGCAACCACCTGCTCAACTCGCCTGAACCACCTGCCGGACACGCCAAAATCACCTGCCCGCTACACCAGCACCACTTCGGGGACAAGCCGGAATCACGTGAGGGGCATGCCGGCACAGCCTCTCAGACTGAACCTCGTGCCGGACACCACAGAACCACCTGCCGGACAGACCGGAACCACCTGCCGGACAGGCCAATATCAACTGCTGGCTATGCCAGAACCACCTGGGGGACGGTCCGGAATCACCTGCCAGCCATGGCGGAACCACCTCTCAGACGTACCAGAACCACCTGCCGGAGAAGCTGGAAACACGTCCTGGACAGTCTGGAACCACCTGCCGGCCAAGCCTGAACCACCTGCCAAGCACAACGGAACAACCTGCCAGACACGCCAAAATCACCTGCGTGTTATGCCAGAACCACTTGGAGGACTCTCTGGGATGACCTGCCGGGCATGCCGGAACCACCTCTCAGACGTGCCAGAACCATGTGGCGGACAGTCCGGAATCACCTGTTGGGCATGCGCAACCACCTCTGAGACGTACCAGAACCACATGCCGTGCAGGCTGGAACCACCTACCGGACAGACCGGAATCACCTTTCGGGCATGCCGGAACCACCTGTCAGATGTGCCAGAAACACGTGCCGGAGACGCCGGAAGCACCTGCCAAGCACGTTGGAACCACCTGCTCAACTCGCCTGAACCACCTGCCGGACATGCCAAAATCACCTGCCGACTATGCCAGAACCACTTGGCGAACACTCCGGAATCACTTGCCGGGCATGCAGGAACCACCTCTCAGACATGCCAGAACCCCGTGCCAATGACCCCGGAAGCACCAGCCGAGCACGCCGGAACCACCTGCTCGACTCGCCAGAACCACCTGCCGATCACGCAAAAATCACCTGCCGGCTACGCCACAACCAGTTGGTGAACACTTTGGAATCACCTGCCAGGCTTGCTGGAACCACCTGCCAGTCATGCCAAAATCACCTGCCAACTACGCCAGAACCGCTTGGCGGACACTGCGGAAACACCTGTCGGGCCGGCTGGAACCACATCTCAGACGTGCCAGAAACGTGTTCATGAGATGCTGGAACCACACCCCGAACAGACGGATACCACCTGCCAGAACCGCCTGAAACACCTGCCGAGCACGCCGGAACCACCTGCTCGACTCACCGGTACCACCTCCCTGACACACCAAAATCATCTGCTGGGTATGCCAGAACCACTTGGAGGACACTCCGGAATCATCTGCCGGACATGCCGGAACCAGCTCCCAGACACACCAGAACCAAGTGCCGGAGACGCCGGAAGCACCTGCCGAGCATGCCGGAGCCACCTGCTCGACTCGCCAGAAACACCTGCCGGACACGCCAAAATCACCTGCCGGGTATGCCAGAACCACCTGGCGGACACTACGGAATCACCTGCCGCGCATGCCGGAAGCACGTGCCAGACACGCCGGAAACACCTACCGGACAGACCAGAACCCCCTGCCAAGAACACCGGAGCCACCTGTTCGACTCGCTGGAACCACCTGCCGGACAGGCCAATATCAACTGCTGGCTATGCCAGAACCACCTGGGGGACAGTCCGGGATCACCTGCCAGCCATGGCAGAACCACCTCTCAGACGTACCTGAACCACCTGCCGGAGAAGCTGGAAACACGTCCTGGACAGACTGGAACCACGTGACGGCCATGCCTGAACCACCTGCCGAGCACGGCGGAACCACCTGCCAGACACACCAAAATCACCTGCGGGCTACGCCAGAACCACTTGGACGACTCTCCGAAATGACCTGCCGGGCATGTTGGAACCACCTCTCAGACGTGCCAGAAGCACGTGGCGGACAGTCCGGAATCACCTGTTGGGCATACGCAACCACCTCTGACACGTACCAGAACCACGTGCCGTGCACGCCGGAACCACCTACCGGACAGACCGGAATCAACTTTTGGGCATGCCGGAACCACCAGTCAGATGTGCCAGAAACACGTGCCGGAGACGCCGGAAGCACCTGCCGAGCACGTCGCAACCACCTGCTCAACTCGCCTGAACCACCTGCCGGACACGCCAAAATCACCTGCCCGCTACACCAGCACCACTTCGGGGACAAGCCGGAATCACGTGAGGGGCATGCCGGCACAGCCTCTCAGACTGAACCTCGTGCCGGACACCACAGAACCACCTGCCGGACAGACCGGAACCACCTGCCGGACATGCCGGAACCACCGGCTCGACCCGCCGGAACGACCGCTGGACATGCAAACTCACCTGCCGGCTACGCCGGAAACACTTGGCGAACACTCCGGAATCACCTGTCGGGCATGCCGGAACCACCTCTCAGATATGCCAGAACCACGTGCCAATGACCCCGGAAGCACCTGCCGAGCACGCCGGAACCACCTGCTCGACTCGCCAGAACCACCTGCCGGACACGCAAAAATCACCTGCCGGCTACGCCACAACCAGTTGGGGAACACTTCGGAATCACCTGCCGGGCTTGCTGGAACCGCCTGCCGGTCATGCCAAAATCACCTGCCAACTACGCCAGTACCACTTGGCGGACACTGTGGAAACACCTGTCGGGCCGGCCGGAACCACATCTCAGACGTGCCAGAACCATGTGCATGAGATGCTGGAACCACACCCCGAACAGACGGAAAACACCTGCCAGACCCGTCTGAACAACCTACCGAGCACGCCGGAGCCACCTGCTCGACTCGCCGGAACCACCTACCTGACATGCCCAAATCACCAGCCGGGTATGCCAGAACCACTTGGCGGACACTCCGGAATCACGTGCTGGACATGCCGGAACCAGCTCTCAGACACACCAGAACCACGTGCCGGAGACGCCGGAAGCACCTGCCGAGCATGCCGGAGCCACCTGCTCGACTCGCCAGAAACACCTGCCGGACACGCCAAAATCACCTGCCGGGTACGCCAGAACCACCTGGCGGACACTCCGAAATCACCTGTCGCGCATGCCGGAACCACCTCTCAGACGTGCCGGAAGCACGTGCCGGACACGCCGGAATCACCTACCGGACAGACCGGAACCACCTGCCGAGCACGCCGGAGCCACCTGATCGACTCGCTGGAACCACCTGCCGGACAGGCCAATATCAACTGCTGGCTATGCCAGAACCACCTGGGGGACGGTCCGGAATCACCTGCCAGCCATGGCGGAACCACCTCTCAGACGTACCAGAACCACCTGCCGGAGAAGCTGGAAACACGTCCTGGACAGTCTGGAACCACCTGCCGGCCAAGCCTGAACCACCTGCCAAGCACAACGGAACAACCTGCCAGACACGCCAAAATCACCTGCGTGTTATGCCAGAACCACTTGGAGGACTCTCTGGGATGACCTGCCGGGCATGCCGGAACCACCTCTCAGACGTGCCAGAACCATGTGGCGGACAGTCCGGAATCACCTGTTGGGCATGCGCAACCACCTCTGAGACGTACCAGAACCACATGCCGTGCAGGCTGGAACCACCTACCGGACAGACCGGAATCACCTTTCGGGCATGCCGGAACCACCTGTCAGATGTGCCAGAAACACGTGCCGGAGACGCCGGAAGCACCTGCCAAGCACGTTGGAACCACCAGCTCAACTCGCCTGAACCACCTGCCGGACATGCCAAAATCACCTGCCGACTATGCCAGAACCACTTGGCGAACACTCCGGAATCACTTGCCGGGCATGCAGGAACCACCTCTCAGACATGCCAGAACCCCGTGCCAATGACCCCGGAAGCACCAGCCGAGCACGCCGGAACCACCTGCTCGACTCGCCAGAACCCCCTCCGATCACGCAAAAATCACCTGCCGGCTACGCCACAACCAGTTGGTGAACACTTTGGAATCACCTGCCAGGCTTGCTGGAACCACCTGCCAGTCATGCCAAAATCACCTGCCAACTACGCCAGAACCGCTTGGCGGACACTGCTGAAACACCTGTCGGGCCGGCTGGAACCACATCTCAGACGTGCCAGAAACGTGTTCATGAGATGCGGGAACCACACCCCGAACAGACGGATACCACCTGCCATAACCGCCTGAACCACCTGCCGAGCACGCCGGAACCACCTGCTCGACTCACCGGTACCACCTCCCTGACACGCCAAAATCACCTGCTGGGTATGCCAGAACCACTTGGCGGACACTCCGGAATCATCTGCCGGACATGCCGGAACCAGCTCTCAGACACACCAGAACCAAGTGCCGGAGACGCCGGAAGCACCTGCCGAGCATGCCGGAGCCACCTGCTCGACTCGCCAGAAACACCTGCCGGACACGCCAAAATCACCTGCCGGGTATGCCAGAACCACCTGGCGGACACTACGGAATCACCTGCCGCGCATGCCGGAAGCACGTGCCAGACACGCCGGAAACACCTACCGGACAGACCGGATCCACCTGCCAAGAACACCGGAGCCACCTGTTCGACTCGCTGGAACCACCTGCCGGACAGGCCAATATCAACTGCTGGCTATGCCAGAACCACCTGGGGGACAGTCCGGGATCACCTGCCAGCCATGGCAGAACCACCTCTCAGACGTACCTGAACCACCTGCCGGAGAAGCTGGAAACACGTCCTGGACAGACTGGAACCACGTGACGGTCATGCCTGAACCACCTGCCGAGCACGGCGGAACCACCTGCCAGACACACCAAAATCACCTGCGGGCTACGCCAGAACCACTTGGACGACTCTCCGAAATGACCTGCCAGGCATGTTGGAACCACCTCTCAGACGTGCCAGAAGCACGTGGCGGACAGTCCGGAATCACCTGTTGGGCATACGCAACCACCTCTGACACGTACCAGAACCACGTGCCGTGCACGCCGGAACCACCTACCGGACAGACCGGAATCAACTTTTGGGCATGCCGGAACCACCAGTCAGATGTGCCAGAAACACGTGCCGGAGACGCCGGAAGCACCTGCCGAGCACGTCGCAACCACCTGCTCAACTCGCCTGAACCACCTGCCGGACACGCCAAAATCACCTGCCCGCTACACCAGCACCACTTCGGGGACAAGCCGGAATCACGTGAGGGGCATGCCGGCACAGCCTCTCAGACTGAACCTCGTGCCGGACACCACAGAACCACCTGCCGGACAGACCGGAACCACCTGCCGGACAGGCCAATATCAACTGCTGCCTATGCCAGAACCACCTGGGGGATGGTCCGGAATCACCTGCCAGCCATGGCGGAACCACCTCTCAGACGTACCAGAACCACCTGCCGGAGAAGCTGGAAACACGTCCTGGACAGTCTGGAACCACCTGCCGGCCAAGCCTGAACCACCTGCCAAGCACAACGGAACAACCTGCCAGACACGCCAAAATCACCTGCGTGGTATGCCAGAACCACTTGGAGGACTCTCTGGGATGACCTGCCGGGCATGCCGGAACCACCTCTCAGACGTGCCAGAACCATGTGGCGGACAGTCCGGAATCACCTGTTGGGCATGCGCAACCACCTCTGAGACGTACCAGAACCACATGCCGTGCAGGCTGGAACCACCTACCGGACAGACCGGAATCACCTTTCGGGCATGCCGGAACCACCTGTCAGATGTGCCAGAAACACGTGCCGGAGACGCCGGAAGCACCTGCCAAGCACGTTGGAACCACCTGCTCAACTCGCCTGAACCACCTGCCGGACATGCCAAAATCACCTGCCGACTATGCCAGAACCACTTGGCGAACACTCCGGAATCACTTGCCGGGCATGCAGGAACCACCTCTCAGACATGCCAGAACCCCGTGCCAATGACCCCGGAAGCACCAGCCGAGCACGCCGGAACCACCTGCTCGACTCGCCAGAACCACCTGCCGATCACGCAAAAATCACCTGCCGGCTACGCCACAACCAGTTGGTGAACACTTTGGAATCACCTGCCAGGCTTGCTGGAACCACCTGCCAGTCATGCCAAAATCACCTGCCAACTACGCCAGAACCGCTTGGCGGACACTGCGGAAACACCTGTCGGGCCGGCTGGAACCACATCTCAGACGTGCCAGAAACGTGTTCATGAGATGCTGGAACCACACCCCGAACAGACGGATACCACCGGCCAGAACCGCCTGAACCACCTGCCGAGCACGCCGGAACCACCTGCTCGACTCACCGGTACCACCTCCTTGACACGCCAAAATCATCTGCTGGGTATGCCAGAACCACTTGGAGGACACTCCGGAATCATCTGCCGGACATGCCGGAACCAGCTCCCAGACACAGCAGAACCAAGTGCCGGAGACGCCGGAAGCACCTGCCGAGCATGCCGGAGCCACCTGCTCGACTCGCCAGAAACACCTGCCGGACACGCCAAAATCACCTGCCGGGTATGCCAGAACCACCTGGCGGACACTACGGAATCACCTGCCGCGCATGCCGGAAGCACGTGCCAGACACGCCGGAAACACCTACCGGACAGACCGGAACCCCCTGCCAAGAACACCGGAGCCACCTGTTCGACTCGCTGGAACCACCTGCCGGACAGGCCAATATCAACTGCTGGCTATGCCAGAACCACCTGGGGGACAGTCCGGGATCACCTGCCAGCCATGGCAGAACCACCTCTCAGACGTACCTGAACCACCTGCCGGAGAAGCTGGAAACACGTCCTGGACAGACTGGAACCACGTGACGGCCATGCCTGAACCACCTGCCGAGCACGGCGGAACCACCTGCCAGACACACCAAAATCACCTGCGGGCTACGCCAGAACCACTTGGACGACTCTCCGAAATGACCTGCCGGGCATGTTGGAACCACCTCTCAGACGTGCCAGAAGCACGTGGCGGACAGTCCGGAATCACCTGTTGGGCATACGCAACCACCTCTGACACGTACCAGAACCACGTGCCGTGCACGCCGGAACCACCTACCGGACAGACCGGAATCAACTTTTGGGCATGCCGGAACCACCAGTCAGATGTGCCAGAAACACGTGCCGGAGACGCCGGAAGCACCTGCCGAGCACGTCGCAACCACCTGCTCAACTCGCCTGAACCACCTGCCGGACACGCCAAAATCACCTGCCCGCTACACCAGCACCACTTCGGGGACAAGCCGGAATCACGTGAGGGGCATGCCGGCACAGCCTCTCAGACTGAACCTCGTGCCGGACACCACAGAACCACCTGCCGGACAGACCGGAACCACCTGCCGGACAGGCCAATATCAACTGCTGGCTATGCCAGAACCACCTGGGGGATGGTCCAGAATCACCTGCCAGCCATGGCGGAACCACCTCTCAGACGTACCAGAACCACCTGCCGGAGAAGCTGGAAACACGTCCTGGACAGTCTGGAACCACCTGCCGGCCAAGCCTGAACCACCTGCCAAGCACAACGGAACAACCTGCCAGACACGCCAAAATCACCTGCGTGTTATGCCAGAACCACTTGGAGGACTCTCTGGGATGACCTGCCGGGCATGCCGGAACCACCTCTCAGACGTGCCAGAACCATGTGGCGGACAGTCCGGAATCACCTGTTGGGCATGCGCAACCACCTCTGAGACGTACCAGAACCACATGCCGTGCAGGCTGGAACCACCTACCGGACAGACCGGAATCACCTTTCGGGCATGCCGGAACCACCTGTCAGATGTGCCAGAAACACGTGCCGGAGACGCCGGAAGCACCTGCCAAGCACGTTGGAACCACCTGCTCAACTCGCCTGAACCACCTGCCGGACATGCCAAAATCACCTGCCGACTATGCCAGAACCACTTGGCGAACACTCCGGAATCACTTGCCGGGCATGCAGGAACCACCTCTCAGACATGCCAGAACCCCGTGCCAATGACCCCGGAAGCACCAGCCGAGCACGCCGGAACCACCTGCTCGACTCGCCAGAACCACCTGCCGATCACGCAAAAATCACCTGCCGGCTACGCCACAACCAGTTGGTGAACACTTTGGAATCACCTGCCAGGCTTGCTGGAACCACCTGCCAGTCATGCCAAAATCACCTGCCAACTACGCCAGAACCGCTTGGCGGACACTGCGGAAACACCTGTCGGGCCGGCTGGAACCACATCTCAGACGTGCCAGAAACGTGTTCATGAGATGCTGGAACCACACCCCGAACAGACGGATACCACCGGCCAGAACCGCCTGAACCACCTGCCGAGCACGCCAGAACCACCTGCTCGACTCACCGGTACCACCTCCCTGACACACCAAAATCATCTGCTGGGTATGCCAGAACCACTTGGAGGACACTCCGGAATCATCTGCCGGACATGCCGGAACCAGCTCCCAGACACAGCAGAACCAAGTGCCGGAGACGCCGGAAGCACCTGCCGAGCATGCCGGAGCCACCTGCTCGACTCGCCAGAAACACCTGCCGGACACGCCAAAATCACCTGCCGGGTATGCCAGAAGCACCTGGCGGACACTACGGAATCACCTGCCGCGCATGCCGGAAGCACGTGCCAGACACGCCGGAAACACCTACCGGACAGACCGGAACACCCTGCCAAGAACACCGGAGCCACCTGTTCGACTCGCTGGAACCACCTGCCGGACAGGCCAATATCAACTGCTGGCTATGCCAGAACCACCTGGGGGACAGTCCGGGATCACCTGCCAGCCATGGCAGAACCACCTCTCAGACGTACCTGAACCACCTGCCGGAGAAGCTGGAAACACGTCCTGGACAGACTGGAACCACGTGACGGCCATGCCTGAACCACCTGCCGAGCACGGCGGAACCACCTGCCAGACACACCAAAATCACCTGCGGGCTACGCCAGAACCACTTGGACGACTCTCCGAAATGACCTGCCGGGCATGTTGGAACCACCTCTCAGACGTGCCAGAAGCACGTGGCGGACAGTCCGGAATCACCTGTTGGGCATACGCAACCACCTCTGACACGTACCAGAACCACGTGCCGTGCACGCCGGAACCACCTACCGGACAGACCGGAATCAACTTTTGGGCATGCCGGAACCACCAGTCAGATGTGCCAGAAACACGTGCCGGAGACGCCGGAAGCACCTGCCGAGCACGTCGCAACCACCTGCTCAACTCGCCTGAACCACCTGCCGGACACGCCAAAATCACCTGCCCGCTACACCAGCACCACTTCGGGGACAAGCCGGAATCACGTGAGGGGCATGCCGGCACAGCCTCTCAGACTGAACCTCGTGCCGGACACCACAGAACCACCTGCCGGACAGACCGGAACCACCTGCCGGACATGCCGGAACCACCGGCTCGACCCGCCGGAACGACCGCTGGACATGCAAACTCACCTGCCGGCTACGCCGGAAACACTTGGCGAACACTCCGGAATCACCTGTCGGGCATGCCGGAACCACCTCTCAGATATGCCAGAACCACGTGCCAATGACCCCGGAAGCACCTGCCGAGCACGCCGGAACCACCTGCTCGACTCGCCAGAACCACCTGCCGGACACGCAAAAATCACCTGCCGGCTACGCCACAACCAGTTGGGGAACACTTCGGAATCACCTGCCGGGCTTGCTGGAACCACCTGCCGGTCATGCCAAAATCACCTGCCAACTACGCCAGTACCACTTGGCGGACACTGTGGAAACACCTGTCGGGCCGGCCGGAACCACATCTCAGACGTGCCAGAACCATGTGCATGAGATGCTGGAACCACACCCCGAACAGACGGAAAACACCTGCCAGACCCGTCTGAACAACCTACCGAGCACGCCGGAGCCACCTGCTCGACTCGCCGGAACCACCTACCTGACATGCCCAAATCACCAGCCGGGTATGCCAGAACCACTTGGCGGACACTCCGGAATCACGTGCTGGACATGCCGGAACCAGCTCTCAGACACACCAGAACCACGTGCCGGAGACGCCGGAAGCACCTGCCGAGCATGCCGGAGCCACCTGCTCGACTCGCCAGAAACACCTGCCGGACACGCCAAAATCACCTGCCGGGTACGCCAGAACCACCTGGCGGACACTCCGAAATCACCTGTCGCGCATGCCGGAACCACCTCTCAGACGTGCCGGAAGCACGTGCCGGACACGCCGGAATCACCTACCGGACAGACCGGAACCACCTGCCGAGCACGCCGGAGCCACCTGTTCGACTCGCTGGAACCACCTGCCGGACAGGCCAATATCAACTGCTGGCTATGCCAGAACCACCTGGGGGACGGTCCGGAATCACCTGCCAGCCATGGCGGAACCACCTCTCAGACGTACCAGAACCACCTGCCGGAGAAGCTGGAAACACGTCCTGGACAGTCTGGAACCACCTGCCGGCCAAGCCTGAACCACCTGCCAAGCACAACGGAACAACCTGCCAGACACGCCAAAATCACCTGCGTGTTATGCCAGAACCACTTGGAGGACTCTCTGGGATGACCTGCCGGGCATGCCGGAACCACCTCTCAGACGTGCCAGAACCATGTGGCGGACAGTCCGGAATCACCTGTTGGGCATGCGCAACCACCTCTGAGACGTACCAGAACCACATGCCGTGCAGGCTGGAACCACCTACGGGACAGACCGGAATCACCTTTCGGGCATGCCGGAACCACCTGTCAGATGTGCCAGAAACACGTGCCGGAGACGCCGGAAGCACCTGCCAAGCACGTTGGAACCACCAGCTCAACTCGCCTGAACCACCTGCCGGACATGCCAAAATCACCTGCCGACTATGCCAGAACCACTTGGCGAACACTCCGGAATCACTTGCCGGGCATGCAGGAACCACCTCTCAGACATGCCAGAACCCCGTGCCAATGACCCCGGAAGCACCAGCCGAGCACGCCGGAACCACCTGCTCGACTCGCCAGAACCCCCTCCGATCACGCAAAAATCACCTGCCGGCTACGCCACAACCAGTTGGTGAACACTTTGGAATCACCTGCCAGGCTTGCTGGAACCACCTGCCAGTCATGCCAAAATCACCTGCCAACTACGCCAGAACCGCTTGGCGGACACTGCGGAAACACCTGTCGGGCCGGCTGGAACCACATCTCAGACGTGCCAGAAACGTGTTCATGAGATGCTGGAACCACACCCCGAACAGACGGATACCACCTGCCAGAACCGCCTGAACCACCTGCCGAGCACGCCGGAACCACCTGCTCGACTCACCGGTACCACCTCCCTGACACGCCAAAATCACCTGCTGGGTATGCCAGAACCACTTGGCGGACACTCCGGAATCATCTGCCGGACATGCCGGAACCAGCTCTCAGACACACCAGAACCAAGTGCCGGAGACGCCGGAAGCACCTGCCGAGCATGCCGGAGCCACCTGCTCGACTCGCCAGAAACACCTGCCGGACACGCCAAAATCACCTGCCGGGTATGCCAGAACCACCTGGCGGACACTACGGAATCACCTGCCGCGCATGCCGGAAGCACGTGCCAGACACGCCGGAAACACCTACCGGACAGACCGGATCCACCTGCCAAGAACACCGGAGCCACCTGTTCGACTCGCTGGAACCACCTGCCGGACAGGCCAATATCAACTGCTGGCTATGCCAGAACCACCTGGGGGACAGTCCGGGATCACCTGCCAGCCATGGCAGAACCACCTCTCAGACGTACCTGAACCACCTGCCGGAGAAGCTGGAAACACGTCCTGGACAGACTGGAACCACGTGACGGCCATGCCTGAACCACCTGCCGAGCACGGCGGAACCACCTGCCAGACACACCAAAATCACCTGCGGGCTACGCCAGAACCACTTGGACGACTCTCCGAAATGACCTGCCGGGCATGTTGGAACCACCTCTCAGACGTGCCAGAAGCACGTGGCGGACAGTCCGGAATCACCTGTTGGGCATACGCAACCACCTCTGACACGTACCAGAACCACGTGCCGTGCACGCCGGAACCACCTACCGGACAGACCGGAATCAACTTTTGGGCATGCCGGAACCACCAGTCAGATGTGCCAGAAACACGTGCCGGAGACGCCGGAAGCACCTGCCGAGCACGTCGCAACCACCTGCTCAACTCGCCTGAACCACCTGCCGGACACGCCAAAATCACCTGCCCGCTACACCAGCACCACTTCGGGGACAAGCCGGAATCACGTGAGGGGCATGCCGGCACAGCCTCTCAGACTGAACCTCGTGCCGGACACCACAGAACCACCTGCCGGACAGACCGGAACCACCTGCCGGACATGCCGGAACCACCGGCTCGACCCGCCGGAACGACCGCTGGACATGCAAACTCACCTGCCGGCTACGCCGGAAACACTTGGCGAACACTCCGGAATCACCTGTCGGGCATGCCGGAACCACCTCTCAGATATGCCAGAACCACGTGCCAATGACCCCGGAAGCACCTGCCGAGCACGCCGGAACCACCTGCTCGACTCGCCAGAACCACCTGCCGGACACGCAAAAATCACCTGCCGGGTACGCCAGAACCACCTGGCGGACACTCCGAAATCACCTGTCGCGCATGCCGGAACCACCTCTCAGACGTGCCGGAAGCACGTGCCGGACACGCCGGAATCACCTACCGGACAGACCGGAACCACCTGCCGAGCACGCCGGAGCCACCTGTTCGACTCGCTGGAACCACCTGCCGGACAGGCCAATATCAACTGCTGGCTATGCCAGAACCACCTGGGGGACGGTCCGGAATCACCTGCCAGCCATGGCGGAACCACCTCTCAGACGTACCAGAACCACCTGCCGGAGAAGCTGGAAACACGTCCTGGACAGTCTGGAACCACCTGCCGGCCAAGCCTGAACCACCTGCCAAGCACAACGGAACAACCTGCCAGACACGCCAAAATCACCTGCGTGTTATGCCAGAACCACTTGGAGGACTCTCTGGGATGACCTGCCGGGCATGCCGGAACCACCTCTCAGACGTGCCAGAACCATGTGGCGGACAGTCCGGAATCACCTGTTGGGCATGCGCAACCACCTCTGAGACGTACCAGAACCACATGCCGTGCAGGCTGGAACCACCTACCGGACAGACCGGAATCACCTTTCGGGCATGCCGGAACCACCTGTCAGATGTGCCAGAAACACGTGCCGGAGACGCCAGAAGCACCTGCCAAGCACGTTGGAACCACCTGCTCAACTCGCCTGAACCACCTGCCGGACATGCCAAAATCACCTGCCGACTATGCCAGAACCACTTGGCGAACACTCCGGAATCACTTGCCGGGCATGCAGGAACCACCTCTCAGACATGCCAGAACCCCGTGCCAATGACCCCGGAAGCACCAGCCGTGCAGGAAGGAACCACCTGCTCGACTCGCCAGAACCACCTGCCGATCACGCAAAAATCACCTGCCGGCTACGCCACAACCAGTTGGTGAACACTTTGGAATCACCTGCCAGGCTTGCTGGAACCACCTGCCAGTCATGCCAAAATCACCTGCCAACTACGCCAGAACCGCTTGGCGGACACTGCTGAAACACCTGTCGGGCCGGCTGGAACCACATCTCAGACGTGCCAGAAACGTGTTCATGAGATGCGGGAACCACACCCCAAACAGACGGATACCACCTGCCAGAACCGCCTGAACCACCTGCCGAGCACGCCGGAACCACCTGCTCGACTCACCGGTACCACCTCCCTGACACGCCAAAATCACCTGCTGGGTATGCCAGAACCACTTGGCGGACACTCCGGAATCATCTGCCGGACATGCCGGAACCAGCTCCCAGACACACCAGAACCAAGTGCCGGAGACGCCGGAAGCACCTGCCGAGCATGCCGGAGCCACCTGCTCGACTCGCCAGAAACACCTGCCGGACACGCCAAAATCACCTGCCGGGTATGCCAGAACCACCTGGCGGACACTACGGAATCACCTGCCGCGCATGCCGGAAGCACGTGCCAGACACGCCGGAAACACCTACCGGACAGACCGGATCCACCTGCCAAGAACACCGGAGCCACCTGTTCGACTCGCTGGAACCACCTGCCGGACAGGCCAATATCAACTGCTGGCTATGCCAGAACCACCTGGGGGACAGTCCGGGATCACCTGCCAGCCATGGCAGAACCACCTCTCAGACGTACCTGAACCACCTGCCGGAGAAGCTGGAAACACGTCCTGGACAGACTGGAACCACGTGACGGCCATGCCTGAACCACCTGCCGAGCACGGCGGAACCACCTGCCAGACACACCAAAATCACCTGCGGGCTACGCCAGAACCACTTGGACGACTCTCCGAAATGACCTGCCGGGCATGTTGGAACCACCTCTCAGACGTGCCAGAAGCACGTGGCGGACAGTCCGGAATCACCTGTTGGGCATACGCAACCACCTCTGACACGTACCAGAACCACGTGCCGTGCACGCCGGAACCACCTACTGGACAGACCGGAATCAACTTTTGGGCATGCCGGAACCACCAGTCAGATGTGCCAGAAACACGTGCCGGAGACGCCGGAAGCACCTGCCGAGCACGTCGCAACCACCTGCTCAACTCGCCTGAACCACCTGCCGGACACGCCAAAATCACCTGCCCGCTACACCAGCACCACTTCGGGGACAAGCCGGAATCACGTGAGGGGCATGCCGGCACAGCCTCTCAGACTGAACCTCGTGCCGGACACCACAGAACCACCTGCCGGACAGACCGGAACCACCTGCCGGACAGGCCAATATCAACTGCTGGCTATGCCAGAACCACCTGGGGGACGGTCCGGAATCACCTGCCAGCCATGGCGGAACCACCTCTCAGACGTACCAGAACCACCTGCCGGAGAAGCTGGAAACACGTCCTGGACAGTCTGGAACCACCTGCCGGCCAAGCCTGAACCACCTGCCAAGCACAACGGAACAACCTGCCAGACACGCCAAAATCACCTGCGTGTTATGCCAGAACCACTTGGAGGACTCTCTGGGATGACCTGCCGGGCATGCCGGAACCACCTCTCAGACGTGCCAGAACCATGTGGCGGACAGTCCGGAATCACCTGTTGGGCATGCGCAACCACCTCTGAGACGTACCAGAACCACATGCCGTGCAGGCTGGAACCACCTACCGGACAGACCGGAATCACCTTTCGGGCATGCCGGAACCACCTGTCAGATGTGCCAGAAACACGTGCCGGAGACGCCGGAAGCACCTGCCAAGCACGTTGGAACCACCTGCTCAACTCGCCTGAACCACCTGCCGGACATGCCAAAATCACCTGCCGACTATGCCAGAACCACTTGGCGAACACTCCGGAATCACTTGCCGGGCATGCAGGAACCACCTCTCAGACATGCCAGAACCCCGTGCCAATGACCCCGGAAGCACCAGCCGTGCAGGAAGGAACCACCTGCTCGACTCGCCAGAACCACCTGCCGATCACGCAAAAATCACCTGCCGGCTACGCCACAACCAGTTGGTGAACACTTTGGAATCACCTGCCAGGCTTGCTGGAACCACCTGCCAGTCATGCCAAAATCACCTGCCAACTACGCCAGAACCGCTTGGCGGACACTGCGGAAACACCTGTCGGGCCGGCTGGAACCACATCTCAGACGTGCCAGAAACGTGTTCATGAGATGCGGGAACCACACCCCAAACAGACGGATACCACCTGCCAGAACCGCCTGAACCACCTGCCGAGCACGCCGGAACCACCTGCTCGACTCACCGGTACCACCTCCCTGACACGCCAAAATCACCTGCTGGGTATGCCAGAACCACTTGGCGGACACTCCGGAATCATCTGCCGGACATGCCGGAACCAGCTCCCAGACACACCAGAACCAAGTGCCGGAGACGCCGGAAGCACCTGCCGAGCATGCCGGAGCCACCTGCTCGACTCGCCAGAAACACCTGCCGGACACGCCAAAATCACCTGCCGGGTATGCCAGAACCACCTGGCGGACACTACGGAATCACCTGCCGCGCATGCCGGAAGCACGTGCCAGACACGCCGGAAACACCTACCGGACAGACCGGATCCACCTGCCAAGAACACCGGAGCCACCTGTTCGACTCGCTGGAACCACCTGCCGGACAGGCCAATATCAACTGCTGGCTATGCCAGAACCACCTGGGGGACAGTCCGGGATCACCTGCCAGCCATGGCAGAACCACCTCTCAGACGTACCTGAACCACCTGCCGGAGAAGCTGGAAACACGTCCTGGACAGACTGGAACCACGTGACGGCCATGCCTGAACCACCTGCCGAGCACGGCGGAACCACCTGCCAGACACACCAAAATCACCTGCGGGCTACGCCAGAACCACTTGGACGACTCTCCGAAATGACCTGCCGGGCATGTTGGAACCACCTCTCAGACGTGCCAGAAGCACGTGGCGGACAGTCCGGAATCACCTGTTGGGCATACGCAACCACCTCTGACACGTACCAGAACCACGTGCCGTGCACGCCGGAACCACCTACTGGACAGACCGGAATCAACTTTTGGGCATGCCGGAACCACCAGTCAGATGTGCCAGAAACACGTGCCGGAGACGCCGGAAGCACCTGCCGAGCACGTCGCAACCACCTGCTCAACTCGCCTGAACCACCTGCCGGACACGCCAAAATCACCTGCCCGCTACACCAGCACCACTTCGGGGACAAGCCGGAATCACGTGAGGGGCATGCCGGCACAGCCTCTCAGACTGAACCTCGTGCCGGACACCACAGAACCACCTGCCGGACAGACCGGAACCACCTGCCGGACAGGCCAATATCAACTGCTGGCTATGCCAGAACCACCTGGGGGACGGTCCGGAATCACCTGCCAGCCATGGCGGAACCACCTCTCAGACGTACCAGAACCACCTGCCGGAGAAGCTGGAAACACGTCCTGGACAGTCTGGAACCACCTGCCGGCCAAGCCTGAACCACCTGCCAAGCACAACGGAACAACCTGCCAGACACGCCAAAATCACCTGCGTGTTATGCCAGAACCACTTGGAGGACTCTCTGGGATGACCTGCCGGGCATGCCGGAACCACCTCTCAGACGTGCCAGAACCATGTGGCGGACAGTCCGGAATCACCTGTTGGGCATGCGCAACCACCTCTGAGACGTACCAGAACCACATGCCGTGCAGGCTGGAACCACCTACCGGACAGACCGGAATCACCTTTCGGGCATGCCGGAACCACCTGTCAGATGTGCCAGAAACACGTGCCGGAGACGCCGGAAGCACCTGCCAAGCACGTTGGAACCACCTGCTCAACTCGCCTGAACCACCTGCCGGACATGCCAAAATCACCTGCCGACTATGCCAGAACCACTTGGCGAACACTCCGGAATCACTTGCCGGGCATGCAGGAACCACCTCTCAGACATGCCAGAACCCCGTGCCAATGACCCCGGAAGCACCAGCCGAGCACGCCGGAACCACCTGCTCGACTCGCCAGAACCACCTGCCGATCACGCAAAAATCACCTGCCGGCTACGCCACAACCAGTTGGTGAACACTTTGGAATCACCTGCCAGGCTTGCTGGAACCACCTGCCAGTCATGCCAAAATCACCTGCCAACTACGCCAGAACCGCTTGGCGGACACTGCGGAAACACCTGTCGGGCCGGCTGGAACCACATCTCAGACGTGCCAGAAACGTGTTCATGAGATGCTGGAACCACACCCCGAACAGACGGATACCACCTGCCAGAACCGCCTGAACCACCTGCCGAGCACGCCGGAACCACCTGCTCGACTCACCGGTACCACCTCCCTGACACGCCAAAATCACCTGCTGGGTATGCCAGAACCACTTGGCGGACACTCCGGAATCATCTGCCGGACATGCCGGAACCAGCTCCCAGACACACCAGAACCAAGTGCCGGAGACGCCGGAAGCACCTGCCGAGCATGCCGGAGCCACCTGCTCGACTCGCCAGAAACACCTGCCGGACACGCCAAAATCACCTGCCGGGTATGCCAGAACCACCTGGCGGACACTACGGAATCACCTGCCGCGCATGCCGGAAGCACGTGCCAGACACGCCGGAAACACCTACCGGACAGACCGGAACCCCCTGCCAAGAACACCGGAGCCACCTGTTCGACTCGCTGGAACCACCTGCCGGACAGGCCAATATCAACTGCTGGCTATGCCAGAACCACCTGGCGGACAGTCCGGGATCACCTGCCAGCCATGGCAGAACCACCTCTCAGACGTACCTGAACCACCTGCCGGAGAAGCTGGAAACACGTCCTGGACAGACTGGAACCACGTGACGGCCATGCCTGAACCACCTGCCAAGCACGGCGGAACCACCTGCCAGACACACCAAAATCACCTGCGGGCTACGCCAGAACCACTTGGACGACTCTCCGAAATGACCTGCCGGGCATGTTGGAACCACCTCTCAGACGTGCCAGAAGCACGTGGCGGACAGTCCGGAATCACCTGTTGGGCATACGCAACCACCTCTGACACGTACCAGAACCACGTGCCGTGCACGCCGGAACCACCTACCGGACAGACCGGAATCAACTTTTGGGCATGCCGGAACCACCAGTCAGATGTGCCAGAAACACGTGCCGGAGACGCCGGAAGCACCTGCCGAGCACGTCGCAACCACCTGCTCAACTCGCCTGAACCACCTGCCGGACACGCCAAAATCACCTGCCCGCTACACCAGCACCACTTCGGGGACAAGCCGGAATCACGTGAGGGGCATGCCGGCACAGCCTCTCAGACTGAACCTCGTGCCGGACACCACAGAACCACCTGCCGGACAGACCGGAACCACCTGCCGGACAGGCCAATATCAACTGCTGGCTATGCCAGAACCACCTGGGGGACGGTCCGGAATCACCTGCCAGCCATGGCGGAACCACCTCTCAGACGTACCAGAACCACCTGCCGGAGAAGCTGGAAACACGTCCTGGACAGTCTGGAACCACCTGCCGGCCAAGCCTGAACCACCTGCCAAGCACAACGGAACAACCTGCCAGACACGCCAAAATCACCTGCGTGTTATGCCAGAACCACTTGGAGGACTCTCTGGGATGACCTGCCGGGCATGCCGGAACCACCTCTCAGACGTGCCAGAACCATGTGGCGGACAGTCCGGAATCACCTGTTGGGCATGCACAACCACCTCTGAGACGTACCAGAACCACATGCCGTGCAGGCTGGAACCACCTACCGGACAGACCGGAATCACCTTTCGGGCATGCCGGAACCACCTGTCAGATGTGCCAGAAACACGTGCCGGAGACGCCGGAAGCACCTGCCAAGCACGTTGGAACCACCTGCTCAACTCGCCTGAACCACCTGCCGGACATGCCAAAATCACCTGCCGACTATGCCAGAACCACTTGGCGAACACTCCGGAATCACTTGCCGGGCATGCAGGAACCACCTCTCAGACATGCCAGAACCCCGTGCCAATGACCCCGGAAGCACCAGCCGAGCACGCCGGAACCACCTGCTCGACTCGCCAGAACCACCTGCCGATCACGCAAAAATCACCTGCCGGCTACGCCACAACCAGTTGGTGAACACTTTGGAATCACCTGCCAGGCTTGCTGGAACCACCTGCCAGTCATGCCAAAATCACCTGCCAACTACGCCAGAACCGCTTGGCGGACACTGCGGAAACACCTGTCGGGCCGGCTGGAACCACATCTCAGACGTGCCAGAAACGTGTTCATGAGATGCTGGAACCACACCCCGAACAGACGGATACCACCTGCCAGAACCGCCTGAACCACCTGCCGAGCACGCCGGAACCACCTGCTCGACTCACCGGTACCACCTCCCTGACACGCCAAAATCATCTGCTGGGTATGCCAGAACCACTTGGAGGACACTCCGGAATCATCTGCCGGACATGCCGGAACCAGCTCCCAGACACACCAGAACCAAGTGCCGGAGACGCCGGAAGCACCTGCCGAGCATGCCGGAGCCACCTGCTCGACTCGCCAGAAACACCTGCCGGACACGCCAAAATCACCTGCCGGGTATGCCAGAACCACCTGGCGGACACTACGGAATCACCTGCCGCGCATGCCGGAAGCACGTGCCAGACACGCCGGAAACACCTACCGGACAGACCGGAACCCCCTGCCAAGAACACCGGAGCCACCTGTTCGACTCGCTGGAACCACCTGCCGGACAGGCCAATATCAACTGCTGGCTATGCCAGAACCACCTGGGGGACAGTCCGGGATCACCTGCCAGCCATGGCAGAACCACCTCTCAGACGTACCTGAACCACCTGCCGGAGAAGCTGGAAACACGTCCTGGACAGACTGGAACCACGTGACGGCCATGCCTGAACCACCTGCCGAGCACGGCGGAACCACCTGCCAGACACACCAAAATCACCTGCGGGCTACGCCAGAACCACTTGGACGACTCTCCGAAATGACCTGCCGGGCATGTTGGAACCACCTCTCAGACGTGCCAGAAGCACGTGGCGGACAGTCCGGAATCACCTGTTGGGCATACGCAACCACCTCTGACACGTACCAGAACCACGTGCCGTGCACGCCGGAACCACCTACCGGACAGACCGGAATCAACTTTTGGGCATGCCGGAACCACCAGTCAGATGTGCCAGAAACACGTGCCGGAGACGCCGGAAGCACCTGCCGAGCACGTCGCAACCACCTGCTCAACTCGCCTGAACCACCTGCCGGACACGCCAAAATCACCTGCCCGCTACACCAGCACCACTTCGGGGACAAGCCGGAATCACGTGAGGGGCATGCCGGCACAGCCTCTCAGACTGAACCTCGTGCCGGACACCACAGAACCACCTGCCGGACAGACCGGAACCACCTGCCGGACAGGCCAATATCAACTGCTGGCTATGCCAGAACCACCTGGGGGATGGTCCGGAATCACCTGCCAGCCATGGCGGAACCACCTCTCAGACGTACCAGAACCACCTGCCGGAGAAGCTGGAAACACGTCCTGGACAGTCTGGAACCACCTGCCGGCCAAGCCTGAACCACCTGCCAAGCACAACGGAACAACCTGCCAGACACGCCAAAATCACCTGCGTGTTATGCCAGAACCACTTGGAGGACTCTCTGGGATGACCTGCCGGGCATGCCGGAACCACCTCTCAGACGTGCCAGAACCATGTGGCGGACAGTCCGGAATCACCTGTTGGGCATGCGCAACCACCTCTGAGACGTACCAGAACCACATGCCGTGCAGGCTGGAACCACCTACCGGACAGACCGGAATCACCTTTCGGGCATGCCGGAACCACCTGTCAGATGTGCCAGAAACACGTGCCGGAGACGCCGGAAGCACCTGCCAAGCACGTTGGAACCACCTGCTCAACTCGCCTGAACCACCTGCCGGACATGCCAAAATCACCTGCCGACTATGCCAGAACCACTTGGCGAACACTCCGGAATCACTTGCCGGGCATGCAGGAACCACCTCTCAGACATGCCAGAACCCCGTGCCAATGACCCCGGAAGCACCAGCCGAGCACGCCGGAACCACCTGCTCGACTCGCCAGAACCACCTGCCGATCACGCAAAAATCACCTGCCGGCTACGCCACAACCAGTTGGTGAACACTTTGGAATCACCTGCCAGGCTTGCTGGAACCACCTGCCAGTCATGCCAAAATCACCTGCCAACTACGCCAGAACCGCTTGGCGGACACTGCGGAAACACCTGTCGGGCCGGCTGGAACCACATCTCAGATGTGCCAGAAACGTGTTCATGAGATGCTGGAACCACACCCCGAACAGACGGATACCACCGGCCAGAACCGCCTGAACCACCTGCCGAGCACGCCGGAACCACCTGCTCGACTCACCGGTACCACCTCCTTGACACGCCAAAATCATCTGCTGGGTATGCCAGAACCACTTGGAGGACACTCCGGAATCATCTGCCGGACATGCCGGAACCAGCTCCCAGACACAGCAGAACCAAGTGCCGGAGACGCCGGAAGCACCTGCCGAGCATGCCGGAGCCACCTGCTCGACTCGCCAGAAACACCTGCCGGACACGCCAAAATCACCTGCCGGGTATGCCAGAACCACCTGGCGGACACTACGGAATCACCTGCCGCGCATGCCGGAAGCACGTGCCAGACACGCCGGAAACACCTACCGGACAGACCGGAACCACCTGCCAAGAACACCGGAGCCACCTGTTCGACTCGCTGGAACCACCTGCCGGACAGGCCAATATCAACTGCTGGCTATGCCAGAACCACCTGGGGGACAGTCCGGGATCACCTGCCAGCCATGGCAGAACCACCTCTCAGACGTACCTGAACCACCTGCCGGAGAAGCTGGAAACACGTCCTGGACAGACTGGAACCACGTGACGGCCATGCCGGAACCACCTGCCGAGCACGGCGGAACCACCTGCCAGACACACCAAAATCACCTGCAGGCTACGCCAGAACCACTTGGACGACTCTCCGAAATGACCTACCGGGCATGTTGGAACCACCTCACAGACGTGCCAGAAGCACGTGGCGGACAGTCCGGAATCACCTGTTGGGCATACGCAACCACCTCTGACACGTACCAGAACCACGTGCCGTGCACGCCGGAACCACCTACCGGACAGACCGGAATCAACTTTTGGGCATGCCGGAACCACCAGTCAGATGTGCCAGAAACACGTGCCGGAGACGCCGGAAGCACCTGCCGAGCACGTCGCAACCACCTGCTCAACTCGCCTGAACCACCTGCCGGACACGCCAAAATCACCTGCCCGCTACACCAGCACCACTTCGGGGACAAGCCGGAATCACGTGAGGGGCATGCCGGCACAGCCTCTCAGACTGAACCTCGTGCCGGACACCACAGAACCACCTGCCGGACAGACCGGAACCACCTGCCGGACATGCCGGAACCACCGGCTCGACCCGCCGGAACGACCGCTGGACATGCAAACTCACCTGATGGCTACGCCGGAAACACTTGGCGAACACTCCGGAATCACCTGCCGGGCATGCCGGAACCACCTCTCAGATATGCCAGAACCACGTGCCAATGACCCCGGAAGCACCTGCCGAGCACGCCGGAACCACCTGCTCGACTCGCCAGAACCACCTGCCGGACACGCAAAAATCACCTGCCGGCTACGCCACAACCAGTTGGGGAACACTTCGGAATCACCTGCCGGGCTTGCTGGAACCACCTGCCGGTCATGCCAAAATCACCTGCCAACTACGCCAGTACCACTTGGCGGACACTGTGGAAACACCTGTCGGGCCGGCCGGAACCACATCTCAGACGTGCCAGAACCATGTGCATGAGATGCTGGAACCACACCCCGAACAGACGGAAAACACCTGCCAGACCCGTCTGAACAACCTACCGAGCACGCCGGAGCCACCTGCTCGACTCGCCGGAACCACCTACCTGACATGCCCAAATCACCAGCCGGGTATGCCAGAACCACTTGGCGGACACTCCGGAATCACGTCTGGACAGGCCGGAACCAGCTCTCAGACACACCAGAACCACGTGCCGGAGACACCGGAAGCACCTGCCGAGCATGCCGGAGCCACCTGCTCGACTCGCCAGAAACACCTGCCGGACACGCCAAAATCACCTGCCGGGTACGCCAGAACCACCTGGCGGACACTCCGAAATCACCTGTCGCGCATGCCGGAACCACCTCTCAGACGTGCCGGAAGCACGTGCCGGACACGCCGGAATCACCTACCGGACAGACCGGAACCACCTGCCGAGCACGCCGGAGCCACCTGTTCGACTCGCTGGAACCACCTGCCGGACAGGCCAATATCAACTGCTGGCTATGCCAGAACCACCTGGGGGACGGTCCGGAATCACCTGCCAGCCATGGCGGAACCACCTCTCAGACGTACCAGAACCACCTGCCGGAGAAGCTGGAAACACGTCCTGGACAGTCTGGAACCACCTGCCGGCCAAGCCTGAACCACCTGCCAAGCACAACGGAACAACCTGCCAGACACGCCAAAATCACCTGCGTGTTATGCCAGAACCACTTGCAGGACTCTCTGGGATGACCTGCCGGGCATGCCGGAACCACCTCTCAGACGTGCCAGAACCATGTGGCGGACAGTCCGGAATCACCTGTTGGGCATGCGCAACCACCTCTGAGACGTACCAGAACCACATGCCGTGCAGGCTGGAACCACCTACCGGACAGACCGGAATCACCTTTCGGGCATGCCGGAACCACCTGTCAGATGTGCCAGAAACACGTGCCGGAGACGCCGGAAGCACCTGCCAAGCACGTTGGAACCACCTGCTCAACTCGCCTGAACCACCTGCCGGACATGCCAAAATCACCTGCCGACTATGCCAGAACCACTTGGCGAACACTCCGGAATCACTTGCCGGGCATGCAGGAACCACCTCTCAGACATGCCAGAACCCCGTGCCAATGACCCCGGAAGCACCAGCCGAGCAGGAAGGAACCACCTGCTCGACTCGCCAGAACCACCTGCCGATCACGCAAAAATCACCTGCCGGCTACGCCACAACCAGTTGGTGAACACTTTGGAATCACCTGCCAGGCTTGCTGGAACCACCTGCCAGTCATGCCAAAATCACCTGCCAACTACGCCAGAACCGCTTGGCGGACACTGCTGAAACACCTGTCGGGCCGGCTGGAACCACATCTCAGACGTGCCAGAAACGTGTTCATGAGATGCTGGAACCACACCCCGAACAGACGGATACCACCTGCCAGAACCGCCTGAACCACCTGCTGAGCACGCCGGAACCACCTGCTCGACTCACCGGTACCACCTCCCTGACACGCCAAAATCACCTGCTGGGTATGCCAGAACCACTTGGCGGACACTCCGGAATCATCTGCCGGGCATGCCTGAACCAGCTCTCAGACACACCAGAACCAAGTGCCGGAGACGCCGGAAGCACCTGCCGAGCATGCCGGAGCCACCTGCTCGACTCGCCAGAAACACCTGCCGGACACGCCAAAATCACCTGCCGGGTATGCCAGAACCACATGGCGGACACTACGGAATCACCTGCCGCGCATGCCGGAAGCACGTGCCAGACACGCCGGAAACACCTACCGGACAGACCGGAACCACCTGCCAAGAACCCCGGAGCCACCTGTTCGACTCGCTGGAACCACCTGCCGGACAGGCCAATATCAACTTCTGGCTATGCCAGAACCACCTGGGGGACAGTCCGGGATCACCTGCCAGCCATGTCAGAACCACCTCTCAGACGTACCTGAACCACCTGCCGGAGAAGCTGGAAACACGTCCTGGACAGACTGGAACCACGTGACGGCCATGCCTGAACCACCTGCCGAGCACGGCGGAACCACCTGCCAGACACACCAAAATCACCTGCGGGCTACGCCAGAACCACTTGGACGACTCTCCGAAATGACCTGCCGGGCATGTTGGAACCACCTCTCAGACGTGCCAGAAGCACGTGGCGGACAGTCCGGAATCACCTGTTGGGCATACGCAACCACCTCTGACACGTACCAGAACCACGTGCCGTGCACGCCGGAACCACCTACCGGACAGACCGGAATCAACTTTTGGGCATGCCGGAACCACCAGTCAGATGTGCCAGAAACACGTGCCGGAGACGCCGGAAGCACCTGCCGAGCACGTCGCAACCACCTGCTCAACTCGCCTGAACCACCTGCCGGACACGCCAAAATCACCTGCCCGCTACACCAGCACCACTTCGGGGACAAGCCGGAATCACGTGAGGGGCATGCCGGCACAGCCTCTCAGACTGAACCTCGTGCCGGACACCACAGAACCACCTGCCGGACAGACCGGAACCACCTGCCGGACATGCCGGAACCACCGGCTCGACCCGCCGGAACGACCGCTGGACATGCAAACTCACCTGCCGGCTACGCCGGAAACACTTGGCGAACACTCCGGAATCACCTGTCGGGCATGCCGGAACCACCTCTCAGATATGCCAGAACCACGTGCCAATGACCCCGGAAGCACCTGCCGAGCACGCCGTAGCCACCTGCTCGACTCGCCGGAACCACCTACCTTACATGCCCAAATCACCAGCCGGGTATGCCAGAACAACTTGGCGGACACTCCGGAATCACCTACTGGACAGACCGGAACCACCTGCCGCGCACGCCGGAGACACCTGTTCGACTCGCTGGAACCACCTGCCGGACAGGCCAATATCAACTGCTGGCTATGCCAGAACCACCTGGGGGACGGTCCGGAATCGCCTGCCAGCCACGGCGGAACCACCTCTCAGACGTACCAGAACCACCTGCCGGAGAAGCTGGAAACACGTCCTGGACAGTCTGGAACCACCTGCCGGCCAAGCCTGAACCACCTGCCAAGCACAACGGAACAACCTGCCAGACACGCCAAAATCACCTGCGTGTTATGCCAGAACCACTTGCAGGACTCTCTGGGATGACCTGCCGGGCATGCCGGAACCACCTCTCAGACGTGCCAGAACCATGTGGCGGACAGTCCGGAATCACCTGTTGGGCATGCGCAACCACCTCTGAGACGTACCAGAACCACATGCCGTGCAGGCTGGAACCACCTACCGGACAGACCGGAATCACCTTTCGGGCATGCCGGAACCACCTGTCAGATGTGCCAGAAACACGTGCCGGAGACGCCGGAAGCACCTGCCAAGCACGTTGGAACCACCTGCTCAACTCGCCTGAACCACCTGCCGGACATGCCAAAATCACCTGCCGACTATGCCAGAACCACTTGGCGAACACTCCGGAATCACTTGCCGGGCATGCAGGAACCACCTCTCAGACATGCCAGAACCCCGTGCCAATGACCCCGGAAGCACCAGCCGAGCACACCGGAACCACCTGCTCGACTCGCCAGAACCACCTGCCGATCACGCAAAAATCACCTGCCGGCTACGCCACAACCAGTTGGTGAACACTTTGGAATCACCTGCCAGGCTTGCTGGAACCACCTGCCAGTCATGCCAAAATCACCTGCCAACTACGCCAGAACCGCTTGGCGGACACTGCTGAAACACCTGTCGGGCCGGCTGGAACCACATCTCAGACGTGCCAGAAACGTGTTCATGAGATGCTGGAACCACACCCCGAACAGACGGATACCACCTGCCAGAACCGCCTGAACCACCTGCTGAGCACGCCGGAACCACCTGCTCGACTCACCGGTACCACCTCCCTGACACGCCAAAATCACCTGCTGGGTATGCCAGAACCACTTGGCGGACACTCCGGAATCATCTGCCGGGCATGCCTGAACCAGCTCTCAGACACACCAGAACCAAGTGCCGGAGACGCCGGAAGCACCTGCCGAGCATGCCGGAGCCACCTGCTCGACTCGCCAGAAACACCTGCCGGACACGCCAAAATCACCTGCCGGGTATGCCAGAACCACATGGCGGACACTACGGAATCACCTGCCGCGCATGCCGGAAGCACGTGCCAGACACGCCGGAAACACCTACCGGACAGACCGGAACCACCTGCCAAGAACCCCGGAGCCACCTGTTCGACTCGCTGGAACCACCTGCCGGACAGGCCAATATCAACTTCTGGCTATGCCAGAACCACCTGGGGGACAGTCCGGGATCACCTGCCAGCCATGTCAGAACCACCTCTCAGACGTACCTGAACCACCTGCCGGAGAAGCTGGAAACACGTCCTGGACAGACTGGAACCACGTGACGGCCATGCCTGAACCACCTGCCGAGCACGGCGGAACCACCTGCCAGACACACCAAAATCACCTGCGGGCTACGCCAGAACCACTTGGACGACTCTCCGAAATGACCTGCCGGGCATGTTGGAACCACCTCTCAGACGTGCCAGAAGCACGTGGCGGACAGTCCGGAATCACCTGTTGGGCATACGCAACCACCTCTGACACGTACCAGAACCACGTGCCGTGCACGCCGGAACCACCTACCGGACAGACCGGAATCAACTTTTGGGCATGCCGGAACCACCAGTCAGATGTGCCAGAAACACGTGCCGGAGACGCCGGAAGCACCTGCCGAGCACGTCGCAACCACCTGCTCAACTCGCCTGAACCACCTGCCGGACACGCCAAAATCACCTGCCCGCTACACCAGCACCACTTCGGGGACAAGCCGGAATCACGTGAGGGGCATGCCGGCACAGCCTCTCAGACTGAACCTCGTGCCGGACACCACAGAACCACCTGCCGGACAGACCGGAACCACCTGCCGGACATGCCGGAACCACCGGCTCGACCCGCCGGAACGACCGCTGGACATGCAAACTCACCTGCCGGCTACGCCGGAAACACTTGGCGAACACTCCGGAATCACCTGTCGGGCATGCCGGAACCACCTCTCAGATATGCCAGAACCACGTGCCAATGACCCCGGAAGCACCTGCCGAGCACGCCGTAGCCACCTGCTCGACTCGCCGGAACCACCTACCTTACATGCCCAAATCACCAGCCGGGTATGCCAGAACAACTTGGCGGACACTCCGGAATCACCTACTGGACAGACCGGAACCACCTGCCGCGCACGCCGGAGACACCTGTTCGACTCGCTGGAACCACCTGCCGGACAGGCCAATATCAACTGCTGGCTATGCCAGAACCACCTGGGGGACGGTCCGGAATCGCCTGCCAGCCACGGCGGAACCACCTCTCAGACGTACCAGAACCACCTGCCGGAGAAGCTGGAAACACGTCCTGGACAGTCTGGAACCACCTGCCGGCCAAGCCTGAACCACCTGCCAAGCACAACGGAACAACCTGCCAGACACGCCAAAATCACCTGCGTGTTATGCCAGAACCACTTGCAGGACTCTCTGGGATGACCTGCCGGGCATGCCGGAACCACCTCTCAGACGTGCCAGAACCATGTGGCGGACAGTCCGGAATCACCTGTTGGGCATGCGCAACCACCTCTGAGACGTACCAGAACCACATGCCGTGCAGGCTGGAACCACCTACCGGACAGACCGGAATCACCTTTCGGGCATGCCGGAACCACCTGTCAGATGTGCCAGAAACACGTGCCGGAGACGCCGGAAGCACCTGCCAAGCACGTTGGAACCACCTGCTCAACTCGCCTGAACCACCTGCCGGACATGCCAAAATCACCTGCCGACTATGCCAGAACCACTTGGCGAACACTCCGGAATCACTTGCCGGGCATGCAGGAACCACCTCTCAGACATGCCAGAACCCCGTGCCAATGACCCCGGAAGCACCAGCCGAGCACACCGGAACCACCTGCTCGACTCGCCAGAACCACCTGCCGATCACGCAAAAATCACCTGCCGGCTACGCCACAACCAGTTGGTGAACACTTTGGAATCACCTGCCAGGCTTGCTGGAACCACCTGCCAGTCATGCCAAAATCACCTGCCAACTACGCCAGAACCGCTTGGCGGACACTGCGGAAACACCTGTCGGGCCGGCTGGAACCACATCTCAGACGTGCCACAAACGTGTTCATGAGATGCGGGAACCACACCCCGAACAGACGGATACCACCTGCCAGAACCGCCTGAACCACCTGCCGAGCACGCCGGAACCACCTGCTCGACTCACTGGTACCACCTCGCTGACACGCCAAAATCACCTGCTGGGTATGCCAGAACCACTTGGCGGACACTCCGGAATCATCTGCCGGACATGCCGGAACCAGCTCTCAGACACACCAGAACCAAGTGCCGGAGACGCCGGAAGCACCGGCCGAGAATGCCGGAGCCACCTGCTCGACTCGCCAGAAACACCTGCCGGACACGCCAAAATCACCTGCCGGGTATGCCAGAACCACCTGGCGGACACTACGGAATCACCTGCCGCGCATGCCGGAACCACCTCTCAGACGTGCCGGAAGCACGTGCCAGACACGCCGGAAACACCTACCGGACAGACCGGAACCACCTGCCAAGAACGCCGGAGCAACCTGTTCGACTCGCTGGAACCACCTGCCGGACAGGCCAATATCAACTGCTGGCTATGCCAGAACCACCTGGGGGACAGTCCGGGATCACCTGCCAGCCATGGCGGAACCACCTCTGAGACGTAAAAGAAGCACCTGCCGGAGAAGCTGGAAACACGTCCTGGACAGACTGGAACCACGTGACGGCCATGCCTGAACCACCTGCCGAGCACGGCGGAACCACCTGCCGGACACGCCAAAATCACCTGCGGGCTACGCCAGAACCACTTGGACGACTCTCCGAAATGACCTGCCGGGCATGTTGGAACCACCTCTCAGACGTGCCAGAAGCACGTGGCGGACAGTCTGGAATCACCTGTTGGGCATACGCAACCACCTCTGACACGTACCAGAACCACGTGCCGTGCACGCCGGAACCACCTACCGGACAGACCGGAATCAACTTTTGGGCATGCCGGAACCACCAGTCAGATGTGCCAGAAACACGTGCCGGAGACGCCGGAAGCACCTGCCGAGCACGTCGCAACCACCTGCTCAACTCGCCTGAACCACCTGCCGGACACGCCAAAATCACCTGTCCACTACACCAGCACCACTTTGGGGACAAGCCGGAATCACGTGAGGGGCATGCCGGCACAGCCTCTCAGACTGAACCTCGTGCCGGACACCACAGAACCACCTGCCGGACAGACCGGAACCACCTGCCGGACACGTCGGAACCACCGGCTCGACCCGCCGGAACGACCGCTGGACATGCAAACTCACCTGCCGGCTACGCCGGAAACACTTGGCGAACACTCCGGAATCACCTGCCGGGCATGCCGGAACCAAATCTCAGATATGCCAGAACCGTGTGCCAATGACCCCGGAAGCACCTGCCGAGCACGCCGGAACCACCTGCTCGACTCGCCAGAACCACCTGGCGGACATGCAAAAATCACCTGCCGGCTACGCCACAACCAGTTGGGGAACACTTCGGAATCACCTGCCGGGCTTGCTGGAACCACCTGCCGGTCATGCCAAAATCACCTGCCAACTACGCCAGTACCACTTGGCGGACACTGTGGAAACACCTGTCGGGCCAGCCGGAACCACATCTCAGACGTGCCAGAACCATGTGCATGAGATGCTGGAACTACACCCCGAACAGCCGGAAAACACCTGCCAGACCCGTCTGAACAACCTGCCGAGCACGCCGGAGCCACCTGCTCGACTCGCCGGAACCACCTCCCTGACACGCCAAAATCACCTGCTGGGTATGCCAGAACCACTTGGCGGACACTCCGGAATCATCTGCCGGGCATGCCGGAACCAGCTCTCAGACACACCAGAACCAAGTGCCGGAGACGCCGGAAGCACCTGCCGAGCATGCCGGAGCCACCTGCTCGACTCGCCAGAAACACCTGCCGGACACGCCAAAATCACCTGCCGGGTATGCCAGAACCACATGGCGGACACTACGGAATCACCTGCCGCGCATGCCGGAAGCACGTGCCAGACACGCCGGAAACACCTACCGGACAGACCGGAACCACCTGCCAAGAACCCCGGAGCCACCTGTTCGACTCGCTGGAACCACCTGCCGGACAGGCCAATATCAACTGCTGGCTATGCCAGAACCACCTGGGGGACAGTCCGGGATCACCTGCCAGCCATGTCAGAACCACCTCTCAGACGTACCTGAACCACCTGCCGGAGAAGCTGGAAACACGTCCTGGACAGACTGGAACCACGTGACGGCCATGCCTGAACCACCTGCCGAGCACGGCGGAACCACCTGCCAGACACACCAAAATCACCTGCGGGCTACGCCAGAACCACTTGGACGACTCTCCGAAATGACCTGCCGGGCATGTTGGAACCACCTCTCAGACGTGCCAGAAGCACGTGGCGGACAGTCCGGAATCACCTGTTGGGCATACGCAACCACCTCTGACACGTACCAGAACCACGTGCCGTGCACGCCGGAACCACCTACCGGACAGACCGGAATCAACTTTTGGGCATGCCGGAACCACCAGTCAGATGTGCCAGAAACACGTGCCGGAGACGCCGGAAGCACCTGCCGAGCACGTCGCAACCACCTGCTCAACTCGCCTGAACCACCTGCCGGACACGCCAAAATCACCTGCCCGCTACACCAGCACCACTTCGGGGACAAGCCGGAATCACGTGAGGGGCATGCCGGCACAGCCTCTCAGACTGAACCTCGTGCCGGACACCACAGAACCACCTGCCGGACAGACCGGAACCACCTGCCGGACATGCCGGAACCACCGGCTCGACCCGCCGGAACGACCGCTGGACATGCAAACTCACCTGCCGGCTACGCCGGAAACACTTGGCGAACACTCCGGAATCACCTGTCGGGCATGCCGGAACCACCTCTCAGATATGCCAGAACCACGTGCCAATGACCCCGGAAGCACCTGCCGAGCACGCCGTAGCCACCTGCTCGACTCGCCGGAACCACCTACCTTACATGCCCAAATCACCAGCCGGGTATGCCAGAACAACTTGGCGGACACTCCGGAATCACCTACTGGACAGACCGGAACCACCTGCCGCGCACGCCGGAGACACCTGTTCGACTCGCTGGAACCACCTGCCGGACAGGCCAATATCAACTGCTGGCTATGCCAGAACCACCTGGGGGACGGTCCGGAATCGCCTGCCAGCCACGGCGGAACCACCTCTCAGACGTACCAGAACCACCTGCCGGAGAAGCTGGAAACACGTCCTGGACAGTCTGGAACCACCTGCCGGCCAAGCCTGAACCACCTGCCAAGCACAACGGAACAACCTGCCAGACACGCCAAAATCACCTGCGTGTTATGCCAGAACCACTTGGAGGACTCTCTGGGATGACCTGCCGGGCATGCCGGAACCACCTCTCAGACGTGCCAGAACCATGTGGCGGACAGTCCGGAATCACCTGTTGGGCATGCGCAACCACCTCTGAGACGTACCAGAACCACATGCCGTGCAGGCTGGAACCACCTACCGGACAGACCGGAATCACCTTTCGGGCATGCCGGAACCACCTGTCAGATGTGCCAGAAACACGTGCCGGAGACGCCGGAAGCACCTGCCAAGCACGTTGGAACCACCTGCTCAACTCGCCTGAACCACCTGCCGGACATGCCAAAATCACCTGCCGACTATGCCAGAACCACTTGGCGAACACTCCGGAATCACTTGCCGGGCATGCAGGAACCACCTCTCAGACATGCCAGAACCCCGTGCCAATGACCCCGGAAGCACCAGCCGAGCACACCGGAACCACCTGCTCGACTCGCCAGAACCACCTGCCGATCACGCAAAAATCACCTGCCGGCTACGCCACAACCAGTTGGTGAACACTTTGGAATCACCTGCCAGGCTTGCTGGAACCACCTGCCAGTCATGCCAAAATCACCTGCCAACTACGCCAGAACCGCTTGGCGGACACTGCGGAAACACCTGTCGGGCCGGCTGGAACCACATCTCAGACGTGCCACAAACGTGTTCATGAGATGCTGGAACCACACCCCGAACAGACGGATACCACCTGCCAGAACCGCCTGAACCACCTGCCGAGCACGCCGGAACCACCTGCTCGACTCACTGGTACCACCTCGCTGACACGCCAAAATCACCTGCTGGGTATGCCAGAACCACTTGGCGGACACTCCGGAATCATCTGCCGGACATGCCGGAACCAGCTCTCAGACACACCAGAACCAAGTGCCGGAGACGCCGGAAGCACCGGCCGAGAATGCCGGAGCCACCTGCTCGACTCGCCAGAAACACCTGCCGGACACGCCAAAATCACCTGCCGGGTATGCCAGAACCACCTGGCGGACACTACGGAATCACCTGCCGCGCATGCCGGAACCACCTCTCAGACGTGCCGGAAGCACGTGCCAGACACGCCGGAAACACCTACCGGACAGACCGGAACCACCTGCCAAGAACGCCGGAGCAACCTGTTCGACTCGCTGGAACCACCTGCCGGACAGGCCAATATCAACTGCTGGCTATGCCAGAACCACCTGGGGGACAGTCCGGGATCACCTGCCAGCCATGGCGGAACCACCTCTGAGACGTAAAAGAAGCACCTGCCGGAGAAGCTGGAAACACGTCCTGGACAGACTGGAAACACGTGACGGCCATGCCTGAACCACCTGCCGAGCACGGCGGAACCACCTGCCGGACACGCCAAAATCACCTGCGGGCTACGCCAGAACCACTTGGACGACTCTCCGAAATGACCTGCCGGGCATGTTGGAACCACCTCTCAGACGTGCCAGAAGCACGTGGCGGACAGTCTGGAATCACCTGTTGGGCATACGCAACCACCTCTGACACGTACCAGAACCACGTGCCGTGCACGCCGGAACCACCTACCGGACAGACCGGAATCAACTTTTGGGCATGCCGGAACCACCAGTCAGATGTGCCAGAAACACGTGCCGGAGACGCCGGAAGCACCTGCCGAGCACGTCGCAACCACCTGCTCAACTCGCCTGAACCACCTGCCGGACACGCCAAAATCACCTGTCCACTACACCAGCACCACTTTGGGGACAAGCCGGAATCACGTGAGGGGCATGCCGGCACAGCCTCTCAGACTGAACCTCGTGCCGGACACCACAGAACCACCTGCCGGACAGACCGGAACCACCTGCCGGACACGTCGGAACCACCGGCTCGACCCGCCGGAACGACCGCTGGACATGCAAACTCACCTGCCGGCTACGCCGGAAACACTTGGCGAACACTCCGGAATCACCTGCCGGGCATGCCGGAACCAAATCTCAGATATGCCAGAACCGTGTGCCAATGACCCCGGAAGCACCTGCCGAGCACGCCGGAACCACCTGCTCGACTCGCCAGAACCACCTGGCGGACATGCAAAAATCACCTGCCGGCTACGCCACAACCAGTTGGGGAACACTTCGGAATCACCTGCCGGGCTTGCTGGAACCACCTGCCGGTCATGCCAAAATCACCTGCCAACTACGCCAGTACCACTTGGCGGACACTGTGGAAACACCTGTCGGGCCAGCCGGAACCACATCTCAGACGTGCCAGAACCATGTGCATGAGATGCTGGAACTACACCCCGAACAGCCGGAAAACACCTGCCAGACCCGTCTGAACAACCTGCCGAGCACGCCGGAGCCACCTGCTCGACTCGCCGGAACCACCTACCTGACATGCCCAAATCACCAGCCGGGTATGCCAGAACCACTTGGCGGACACTCCGGAATCATCTGCCGGACATGCCTGAACCAGCTCTCAGACACAGCAGAACCACGTGCCGGAGACGCCGGAAGCACCTGCCGAGCATGCCGGAGCCACCAGCTCGACTCGCCAGAAACACCTGCCGGACACGCCAAAATCACCTGCCGGGTACGCCAGAACCACCTGGCGGACACTCCGAAATCACCTGTCGCGCATGCCGGAACCACCTCTCAGACGTGCCGGAAGCACGTGCCGGACACGCCGGAATCACCTACCGGACAGACCGGAACCACCTGACGAGCACGCCGGAGCCACCTGTTCGACTCGCTGGAACCACCTGCCGGACAGGCCAATATCAACTGCTGGCTATGCCAGAACCACCTGGGGGATGGTCCGGAATCACCTGCCAGCCCTGGCGGAACCACCTCTCAGACGTACCAGAACCACCTGCCGGAGAAGCTGGAAACACGTCCTGGACAGTCTGGAACCACCTGCCGGCCAAGCCTGAACCACCTGCCAAGCACAACGGAACAACCTGCCAGACACGCCAAAATCACCTGCGTGTTATGCCAGAACCACTTGCAGGACTCTCTGGGATGACCTGCCGGGCATGCCGGAACCACCTCTCAGACGTGCCAGAACCATGTGGCGGACAGTCCGGAATCACCTGTTGGGCATGCGCAACCACCGTTGAGACGTACCAGAACCACATGCCGTGCAGGCTGGAACCACCTACCGGACAGACCGGAATCACCTTTCGGGCATGCCGGAACCACCTGTCAGATGTGCCAGAAGCACGTGCCGGAGACGCCGGAAGCACCTGCCAAGCACGTTGGAACCACCTGCTCAACTCGCCTGAACCACCTGCCGGACATGCCAAAATCACCTGCCGACTATGCCAGAACCACTTGGCGAACACTCCGGAATCACTTGCCGGGCATGCAGGAACCACCTCTCAGACATGCCAGAACCCCGTGCCAATGACCCCGGAAGCACCAGCCGAGCACACCGGAACCACCTGCTCGACTCGCCAGAACCACCTGCCGATCACGCAAAAATCACCTGCCGGCTACGCCACAACCAGTTGGTGAACACTTTGGAATCACCTGCCAGGCTTGCTGGAACCACCTGCCAGTCATGCCAAAATCACCTGCCAACTACGCCAGAACCGCTTGGCGGACACTGCGGAAACACCTGTCGGGCCGGCTGGAACCACATCTCAGACGTGCCACAAACGTGTTCATGAGATGCTGGAACCACACCCCGAACAGACGGATACCACCTGCCAGAACCGCCTGAACCACCTGCCGAGCACGCCGGAACCACCTGCTCGACTCACTGGTACCACCTCGCTGACACGCCAAAATCACCTGCTGGGTATGCCAGAACCACTTGGCGGACACTCCGGAATCATCTGCCGGACATGCCGGAACCAGCTCTCAGACACACCAGAACCAAGTGCCGGAGACGCCGGAAGCACCGGCCGAGAATGCCGGAGCCACCTGCTCGACTCGCCAGAAACACCTGCCGGACACGCCAAAATCACCTGCCGGGTATGCCAGAACCACCTGGCGGACACTACGGAATCACCTGCCGCGCATGCCGGAACCACCTCTCAGACGTGCCGGAAGCACGTGCCAGACACGCCGGAAACACCTACCGGACAGACCGGAACCACCTGCCAAGAACGCCGGAGCAACCTGTTCGACTCGCTGGAATCACCTGCCGGACAGGCCAATATCAACTGCTGGCTATGCCAGAACCACCTGGGGGACAGTCCGGGATCACCTGCCAGCCATGGCGGAACCACCTCTGAGACGTAAAAGAAGCACCTGCCGGAGAAGCTGGAAACACGTCCTGGACAGACTGGAAACACGTGACGGCCATGCCTGAACCACCTGCCGAGCACGGCGGAACCACCTGCCGGACACGCCAAAATCACCTGCGGGCTACGCCAGAACCACTTGGACGACTCTCCGAAATGACCTGCCGGGCATGTTGGAACCACCTCTCAGACGTGCCAGAAGCACGTGGCGGACAGTCTGGAATCACCTGTTGGGCATACGCAACCACCTCTGACACGTACCAGAACCACGTGCCGTGCACGCCGGAACCACCTACCGGACAGACCGGAATCAACTTTTGGGCATGCCGGAACCACCAGTCAGATGTGCCAGAAACACGTGCCGGAGACGCCGGAAGCACCTGCCGAGCACGTCGCAACCACCTGCTCAACTCGCCTGAACCACCTGCCGGACACGCCAAAATCACCTGCCCGCTACACCAGCACCACTTCGGGGACAAGCCGGAATCACGTGAGGGGCATGCCGGCACAGCCTCTCAGACTGAACCTCGTGCCGGACACCACAGAACCACCTGCCGGACAGACCGGAACCACCTGCCGGACACGCAGGTACCACCGGCTCGACCCGCCGGAACGACCGCTGGACATGCAAACTCACCTGCCGGCTACGCCGGAAACACTTGGCGAACACTCCGGAATCACCTGCCGGGCATGCCGGAACCAAATCTCAGATATGCCAGAACCGTGTGCCAATGACCCCGGAAGCACCTGCCGAGCACGCCGGAACCACCTGCTCGACTCGCCAGAACCACCTGGCGGACATGCAAAAATCACCTGCCGGCTACGCCACAACCAGTTGGGGAACACTTCGGAATCACCTGCCGGGCTTGCTGGAACCACCTGCCGGTCATGCCAAAATCACCTGCCAACTACGCCAGTACCACTTGGCGGACACTGTGGAAACACCTGTCGGGCCAGCCGGAACCACATCTCAGACGTGCCAGAACCATGTGCATGAGATGCTGGAACTACACCCCGAACAGCCGGAAAACACCTGCCAGACCCGTCTGAACAACCTGCCGAGCACGCCGGAGCCACCTGCTCGACTCGCCGGAACCACCTACCTGACATGCCCAAATCACCAGCCGGGTATGCCAGAACCACTTGGCGGACACTCCGGAATCATCTGCCGGACATGCCTGAACCAGCTCTCAGACACAGCAGAACCACGTGCCGGAGACGCCGGAAGCACCTGCCGAGCATGCCGGAGCCACCAGCTCGACTCGCCAGAAACACCTGCCGGACACGCCAAAATCACCTGCCGGGTACGCCAGAACCACCTGGCGGACACTCCGAAATCACCTGTCGCGCATGCCGGAACCACCTCTCAGACGTGCCGGAAGCACGTGCCGGACACGCCGGAATCACCTACCGGACAGACCGGAACCACCTGACGAGCACGCCGGAGCCACCTGTTCGACTCGCTGGAACCACCTGCCGGACAGGCCAATATCAACTGCTGGCTATGCCAGAACCACCTGGGGGATGGTCCGGAATCACCTGCCAGCCCTGGCGGAACCACCTCTCAGACGTACCAGAACCACCTGCCGGAGAAGCTGGAAACACGTCCTGGACAGTCTGGAACCACCTGCCGGCCAAGCCTGAACCACCTGCCAAGCACAACGGAACAACCTGCCAGACACGCCAAAATCACCTGCGTGTTATGCCAGAACCACTTGCAGGACTCTCTGGGATGACCTGCCGGGCATGCCGGAACCACCTCTCAGACGTGCCAGAACCATGTGGCGGACAGTCCGGAATCACCTGTTGGGCATGCGCAACCACCGTTGAGACGTACCAGAACCACATGCCGTGCAGGCTGGAACCACCTACCGGACAGACCGGAATCACCTTTCGGGCATGCCGGAACCACCTGTCAGATGTGCCAGAAGCACGTGCCGGAGACGCCGGAAGCACCTGCCAAGCACGTTGGAACCACCTGCTCAACTCGCCTGAACCACCTGCCGGACATGCCAAAATCACCTGCCGACTATGCCAGAACCACTTGGCGAACACTCCGGAATCACTTGCCGGGCATGCAGGAACCACCTCTCAGACATGCCAGAACCCCGTGCCAATGACCCCGGAAGCACCAGCCGAGCACGCCGGAACCACCTGCTCGACTCGCCAGAACCACCTGCCGATCACGCAAAAATCACCTGCCGGCTACGCCACAACCAGTTGGTGAACACTTTGGAATCACCTGCCAGGCTTGCTGGAACCACCTGCCAGTCATGCCAAAATCACCTGCCAACTACGCCAGAACCGCTTGGCGGACACTGCGGAAACACCTGTCGGGCCGGCTGGAACCACATCTCAGACGTGCCAGAAACGTGTGCATGAGATGCTGGAACCACACCCCGAACAGACGGATACCACCTGCCAGAACCGCCTGAACCACCTGCTGAGCACGCCGGAAACACCTGCTCGACTCACCGGTACCACCTCCCTGACACGCCAAAATCACCTGCTGGCTATGCCAGAACCACTTGGCGGACACTCCGGAATCATCTGCCGGACATGCCGGAACCAGCTCTGAGACACACCAGAACCACGTGCCGGACACGCCGGAATCACCTACCGGACAGACCGGAACCTCCTGCTGAGCACGCCGGAGCCACCTGTTCGACTCGCTGGAACCACCTCCCGGACAGTCCAATATCAACTGCTGGCTATGCCAGCACCACCTGGGGGACGGTCCGGAATCACCTGCCAGCCATGGCGGAACCACCTCTCAGACGTACCGGAACCACCTGCCGGAGAAGCTGGAAACACGTTGTGGACAGTCTGGAACCACCTGCCGGCCAAGCCTGAACCACCTGCCAAGCACAACGGAACAACCTGCCAGACACGCCAAAATCACCTGCGTGTTATGCCAGAACCACTTGGAGGACTCAATGGGATGATCTGCCAGGCATGCCGGAACCACCTCTCAGACGTGCCAGAACCATGTGGCGGACAGTCCGGAATCACCTGTTGGGCATGCGCAACCACCGTTGAGACGTACCAGAACCACATGCCGTGCAGGCTGGAACCACCTACCGGACAGACCGGAATCACCTTTCGGGCATGCCGGAACCACCTGTCAGATGTGCCAGAAACACGTGCCGGAGACGCCGGAAGCACCTGCCAAGAACGTTGGAACCACCTGCTCAACTCGCCTGAACCACCTGCCGGACATGCCAAAATCACCTGCCGACTATGCCAGAACCACTTGGCGAACACTCCGAAAACACTTGCCGGGCATGCAGGAAGCACCTACATGACATGCCAGAACCCCGTGTCAATGACCCCGGAAGCACCAGCCGAGCATGCCGGAACCACCTGCTCAACTCGCCTGAACCACCTGCCGGACACGCCAAAATCACCTGCCCGGTACACCAGCACCACTTCGGGGACAAGCCGGAATCACGTGAGGGGCATGCCGGCACAGCCTCTCAGACTGAACCTCGTGCCGGACACCACAGAACAACCTGCCGGACAGACCGGAACCACCTGCCGGACACGCCGGTACCACCGGCTCGACCCGCCGGAACGACCGCTGGACATGCAAACTCACCTGCCGGCTACGCCGGAAACACTTGGCGAACACTCCGGAATCACCTGCCGGGCATGCCGGAACCACCTCTCAGATATGCCAGAACCACGTGCCAATGACCCCGGAAGCACCGGCCGAGCACGCCGGAACCACCTGCTCGACTCGCCAGAACCACCTGCCGGACACGCAAAAATCACCTGCCGGCTACGCCACAACCAGTTGGGGAACACTTCGGAATCACCTGCCGGGCTTGCTGGAACCACCTGCCAGTCATGCCAAAATCACCTGCCAACTACGCCAGTACCACTTGGCGGACACTGTGGAAACACCTGTCGGGCCGGCCGGAACCACTTCTCAGACGTGCCAGAACCATGTGCATGAGATGCTGGAACCACACCCCGAACAGACGGAAAACACCTGCCAGACCCGTCTGAACAACCTGCCGAGCACGCCGGAGCCACCTGCTCGACTCGCCAGAACCACCTACCTGACATGCCCAAATCACCAGCCGGGTATGCCAGAACCACTTGGCGGACACTCCGGAATCATCTGCCGGACATGCCGGAACCAGCTCTCAGACACACCAGAACCAAGTGCCGGAGACGCCGGAAGCACCTGCCGAGCATGCCGGAGCCACCTGATGGACTCCCAGAAACACATGCCGGACACGCCAAAATCACCTGCCGGGTATGCCAGAACCACCTGGCGGACACTACGCAATCACCTGCCAGCCATGGCGGAACCACCTCTGAGACGTGCCGGAAGCACGTGCCAGACACGACGGAAACACCTACCGGACAGACCGGAACCACCTGCCAAGAGCGCCGGAGCCACCTGTTCGACTCGCTGGAACCACCTGCCGGACAGGCCAATATCAACTGCTGGCTATGCCAGAACCACCTGGGGGACAGTCCGGGATCACCTGCCAGCCATGGCGGAACCACCTCTGAGACGTACCAGAACCACCTGCCGGAGAAGCTGGAAACACGTCCTGGACAGACTGGAACCACGTGACGGCCATGCCTGAACCACCTGCCGAGCACGGCGGAACCACCTGCTGGACACGCCAAAATCACCTGCGGGCTACGCCAGAACCACTTGGACGACTCTCTGAAATGACCTGCCGGGCATGTTGGAACCACCTCTCAGACGTGCCAGAACCACGTGCCAATGACCCCGGAAGCACCTGCCGAGCACGCCGGAACCACCTGCTCGACTCGCCAGAACCACCTGCCGGACACGCAAAAATCACCTGCCGGCTACGCCACAACCAGTCGGGGAACACTTCGGAATCACCTGCCGGGCTTGCTGGAACCACCTGCCGGCCATGCCAAAATCACCTGCCAACTACGCCAGTACCACTTGGCGGACACTGTGGAAACACCTGTCGGGCCGGCCGGAACCACATCTCAGACGTGCCAGAACCATGTGCATGAGATGCTGGAACCACACCCCGAACAGACGGAAAACACCTGCCAGACCCGTCTGAACAACCTGCCGAGCACGCCGGAGCCACCTGCTCGACTCGCCGGAACCACCTACCTGACATGCCCAAATCACCAGCCGGGTATGCCAGAACCACTTGGCGGACACTCCGGAATCATCTGCCGGACATGCCGGAACCAGCTCTCAGACACAGCAGAACCACGTGCCGGAGACACCGGAAGCACCTGCCGAGCATGCCGGAGCCACGAGCTCGACTCGCCAGAAACACCTGCCGGACACGCCAAAATCACCTGCCGGGTACGCCAGAACCACCTGGCGGACACTCCGAAATCACCTGTCGCGCATGCCGGAACCACCTCTCAGACGTGCCGGAAGCACGTGCCGGACACGCCGGAATCACCTACCGGACAGACCGAAACCACCTGACGAGCACGCCGGAGCCACCTGTTCGACTCGCTGCAACCACCTGCCGGACAGGCCAATATCAACTGCTGGCTATGCCAGAACCACCTGGGGGACGGTCCGGAATCACCTGCCAGCCCTGGCGGAACCACCTCTCAGACGTACCAGAACCACCTGCCGGAGAAGCTGGAAACACGTCCTGGACAGTCTGGAACCACCTGCCGGCCAAGCCTGAACCACCTGCCAAGCACAACGGAACAACCTGCCAGACACGCCAAAATCACCTGCGTGTTATGCCAGGACCACTTGGAGGACTCAATGGGCTGACCTGCCGGGCATGCCGGAACCACCTCTCAGACGTGCCAGAACCATGTGGCGGACAGTCCGGAATCACCTGTTGGGCATGCGCAACCACCTCTGAGACGTACCAGAACCACATGCCGTGCAGGCTGGAACCACCTACCGGACAGACCGGAATCACCTTTCGGGCATGCCGGAACCACCTGTCAGATGTGCCAGAAACACATGCCGGAGACGCCGGAAGCACCTGCCAAGCACGTTGGAACCACCTGCTCAACTCGCCTGAACCACCTGCCGGACATGCCAAAATCACCTGCCGACTATGCCAGAACCACTTGGCGAACACTCCGGAATCACTTGCCGGGCATGCAGGAACCACCTCTCAGACATGCCAGAACCCCGTGTCAATGACCCCGGAAGCACCAGCCGAGCACGCCGGAACCACCTGCTCGACTCGCCAGAACCACCTGCCGATCACGCAAAAATCACCTGCCGGCTACGCCACAACCAGTTGGTGAACACTTTGGAATCACCTGCCAGGCTTGCTGGAACCACCTGCCAGTCATGCCAAAATCACCTGCCAACTACGCCAGAACCGCTTGGCGGACACTGCGGAAACACCTGTCGGGCCGGCTGGAACCACATCTCAGACGTGCCAGAACCATGTGGCGGACAGTCCGGAATAACCTGTTGGGCATACTCAACCACCTCTGACACGTACCAAAACCACGTGCCGTGCACGCCGGAACCACCTACCGGACAGACCGGAATCAACCTTTGGGCATGCCGGAACCACCTGTCAGATGTGCCAGAAACACGTGCCGGAGACGCCGGAAGCACCTGCCAAGCACGTTGGAACCACCTGCTCAACTCGCCTGAACCACCTGCCGGCCATGCCAAAATCACCTGCCGAGTATGCCAGAACCACTTGGCGAACACTCCGGAGTCACTCGCCGGGCATGCAGGAACCACCTCTCAGACATGCCAGAACCCCGTGCCAATGACCCCGGAAGCACCAGCCGAGCACGCCGGAACCACCTGCTCGACTCGCCAGAACCACCTGCTGATCACGGAAAAATCACCTGCCGGCTACGCCACAACCAGTTGGTGAACACTTTGGAATCACCTGCCAGCCTCGCTGGAACCACCTGCCGGTCATGCCAAAATCTCCTGCCAACTACGCCAGTACCACTTGGCGGACACTGTGGAAACACCTGTCGGGCCGGCCGGAACCACATCTCAGACGTGCCAGAACCATGTGCATGAGATGCTGGAACCACACCCCGAACAGACGGAAAACACCTGCCAGACCCGTCTGAACAACCTGCCGAGCACGCCGGAGCCACCTGCTCGACTCGCCGGAACCACCTACCTGACATGCCCAAATCACCAGCCGGGTATGCCAGAACCACTTGGCGGACACTCCGGAATCATCTGCCGGACATGCCGGAACCAGCGCTCAGACACACCTGAACCACGTGTCGGAGACGCCGGAAGCACCTGCCGAGCATGCCGGAGCCACCTGCTCGACTCGCCAGAAACACCTGCCGGACACGCCAAAATGACCTGCCGGGTACGCCAGAACCACCTGGCGGACACTCCGAAATCACCTGTCGCTCATGCCAGAACCACCTCTAAGACGTGCCGGAAGCACGTGCCGGACACGCCGGAATCACCTACCGGACAGACCGGAACCACCTGCCGAGAACGCCGGAACCACCTGTTCGACTCGCTGGAACCACCTGCCGGACAGGCCAATATCAACTGCTGGCTATGCCAGAACCACCTGGGGGACGGTCCGGAATCGCCTGCCAGCCATGGCGGAACCACCTCTCAGACGTACCAGAACCACCTGCCGGAGAAGCTGGAAACACGTCCTGGACAGTCTGGAACCACCTGCCGGCCATGCCTGAACCACCTGCCAAGCACAACAGAACAACCTGCCAGTCACGCCAAAATCACCTGCGTGTTATGCCAGAACCACTTGGAGGACTCTCTGGGATGACCTGCCGGGCATGCCGGAACCACCTCTCAGACGTGCCAGAACCATGTGGCGGACAGTCCAGAATCACCTGTTGGGGATGCGCAACCACCGTTGAGACGTACCAGAACCACATGCCGTGCAGGCTGGAACCACCTACCGGACAGACCGGAATCACCTTTCGGGCATGCCGGAACCACCTGTCAGATGTGCCAGAAACACGTGCCGGAGACGCCGGAAGCACCTGCCAAGCACGTTGGAACCACCTGCTCAACTCGCCTGAACCACCTGCCGGACATGCCAAAATCACCTGCCGACTATGCCAGAACCACTTGGCGAACACTCCGGAATCACTTGCCGGGCATGCAGGAACCACCTCTCAGACATGCCAGAACCCCGTGCCAATGACCCCGGAAGCACCTGCCGAGCACGTCGCAACAAACTGCTCAACTCGCCTGAACCACCTGCCGGACACGCCAAAATCACCTGCCCGCTACACCAGCACCACTTCGGGGACAAGCTGGAATCACGTGAGGGGCATGCCGGCACAGCCTCTCAGACTGAACCTCGTGCCGGACACCACAGAACCACCTGCCGGACAGACAGGAACCACCTGCCGGACACGCCGGAACCACCGGCTCGACCCGCCGGAACGACTGCTGGACGTGCAAAATCACCTGCCGGCTACGCCGGAAACACTTGGCGAACACTCCGGAATCACCTGCCGGGCATGCCGGAACCACCTGTCAGATGTGCCAGAAACACGTGCCGGAGACGCCGGAAGCACCTGCCAAGCACGTTGGAACCATCTGCTCAACTCGCCTGAACCACCTGCCGGACGTGCCAAAATCACCTGCCGACTATGCCAGAACCACTTGGCGAACACTCCGGAATCACTTGCCGGGCATGCAGGAACCACCTCTCAGACATGCCAGAACCCCGTGCCAATGACCCCGGAAGCACCAGCCGAGCACGCCGGAACCTTCTGCTCGACTCGCCAGAACCACCTGCCGATCAAGCAAAAATCACCTGCCGGCTACGCCACAACCAGTTGGTGAACACTTTGGAATCACCTGCCAGGCTTGCTGGAACCACCTGCCGGTCATGCCAAAATCACCTGCCAACTAAGCCAGAACCGCTTGGCGGACACTGTGGAAACACCTGTCGGGCCGGCTGGAACCACATCTCAGACGTGCCAGAAACGTGTTCATGAGATGCTGGAACCACACCCCGAACAGACGGATACCACCTGCCAGAACCGACTGAACCACCTGCTGAGCACGCCGGAGACACCTGCTCGACTCACCGGTACCACCTCCCTGACACGCCAAAATCACCTGCTGGGTATGCCAGAACCACTTGGCGGACACTCCGGAATCATCTGCCTGACGTGCCGGAACCAGCTCTCAGACACACCAGAACCAAGTGCCGGAGACGCCGGAAGCACCTGCCGAGCATGCCGGAGCCACCTGCTGGACTCCCAGAAACACCTGCCGGACACGCCAAAGTCACCTGCCGGGTATGCCAGAACCACCTGGCGGACACTACGGAATCACCTGCCGCGCATGCCGGAACCACCTCTCAGACGTGTCGGAGGCACCTGCCAGACACGACGGAAACACCTACCGGACAGACCGGAACCACCTGCCAAGAACGCCGGAGCCACCTGTTCGACTCGCTGGAACCACCTGCCGGACAGGCCAATATCAACTGCTGGCTATGCCAGAACCACCTGGGGGACGGTCTGGAATCACCTGAGAGCCATGGCGGAACCACCTCTCACACGTACCAGAACAACCTTCCGGAGAAGCTGGAAACACGTCCTGGACAGTCTGGAACCACCTGCCGGCTAAGCCTGAACCACCGGCCAAGCACAACGGAACAACCTGCCAGACACGCCAAAATCACCTGCTGTGTATGCCAGAACCACTTGGCGGACACTCCGGAACATCTGCCGGACATGCCGGAACCAGCTTTCAGACACACCAGAACCAAGTGCCGGAGACGCCGGAAGCACCTGCCGAGCATGCCGGAGCCACCTGCTCGACTCGCCAGAAACACCTGCCGGACACGCCAAAATCACCTGCCGGGTATGCCAGAACCGCCAGGTGGACACTACGGAATCACCTGCCGCGCATGCCGGAAGCACGTGCCAGACACGCCGGAAACACCTACCGGACAGACCGGAACCACCTGCCGAGCACGCCGGAGCCACCTGTTCGACTCCCTGGAACCAACTGCCGGACAGGCCAATATCAACTGCTAGCTATGCCAGAAACACCTGTGGGACGGTCCGGAATCACCTGCCAGCCATGGCGGAACCACCTCTCAGACGTACCAGAACCACCTGCCGGAGAAGCTGGAAACACGTCCTGGACAGACTGGAACCACGTGACGGCCATGCCTGAACCACCTGCCGAGCACGGTGGAACCACCTGCCGGACACACCAAAATCACATGCGGGCTACGCCAGAACCACTTGGACGACTCTCCGAAATGACCTGCCGGGCATGTTGGAACCACCTCTCAGACGTGCCAGAAGCACGTGGCGGACAGTCCGGAATCACCTGTTGGGCATACGCAAACACCTCTGAGACGTACCAGAACCACGTGCCGTGCACGCCGGAACCACCTACCGGACAGACCGGAATCAACTTTTGGGCATGCCGGAACCACCAGTGAGGTGTGCCAGAAACACGTGCCGGAGACGCCGGAAGCACCTGCCTAGCACGTCGCAACCACCTGCTCAACTCGCCTGAACCATCTGCCGGACACGCCAAAATCACCTGCCCGCTACACCAGCACCACTTCGGGGACAAGCCGGAATCACGTGAGGGGCATGCCGGCACAGCCTCTCAGACTGAACCTCGTGCCGGACACCACAGAACCACCTGCCGGACAGACCGGAACCACCTGCCGGACACGCCGGTACCACCGGCTCGACCCGCCGGAACGACCGCTGGACATGCAAACTCACCTGCCGGCTACGCCGGAAACACTTGGCGAACACTCCGGAATCACCTGCCGGGCATGCCGGAACCACCTCTCAGATATGCCAGAACCACGTGCCAATGACCCCGTAAGCACCTGCCGAGCACGCCGGAACCACCTGCTCGACTCGCCAGAACGACCTGTCGGACACGCAAAAATCACCTGCCGGCTACGCCACAACCAGTCGGGGAACACTTCGGAATCAACTGCCGGGCTTGCTGGAACCACCTGCCGGTCATGCCAAAATCACCTGCCAACTATGCCAGTACCACTTGGCGGACACTGTGGAAACACCTGTCGGGCCGGCCGGAACCACATCTCAGACGTGCCAGAACCATGTGCATGAGATGCTGGAACCACACCCCGAACAGACGGAAAACACCTGCCAGACCCGTCTGAACAACCTGCCGAGCACGCTGGAGCCACCTGCTCGACTCGCCAGAACCACCTACCTGACATGCCCAAATCACCAGCCGGGTATGCCAGAACCACTTGGCGGACACTCCGGAATCATCTGCCGGACATGCCGGAACCAGCTCTCAGACACAGCAGAACCACGTGCCGGAGACGCCGGAAGCACCTGCCGAGCATGCCGGAGCCACCAGCTCGACTCGCCAGAAACACCTGCCGGACACGCCAAAATCACCTGCCGGGTACGCCAGAACCACCTGGCGGACACTCCGAAATCACCTGTCGCGCATGCCGGAACCACCTCTCAGACGTGCCGGAAGCACGTGCCGGAAACGCCGGAATCACCTACCGGACAGACCGGAACCACCTGACGAGCACGCCGGAGCCACCTGTTCGACTCGCTGGAACCACCTGCCGGACAGGCCAATATCAACTGCTGGCTATGCCAGAACCACCTGGGGGACGGTCCGGAATCACCTGCCAGCCCTGGCGGAACCACCTCTCAGACGTACCAGAACCACCTGCCGGAGAAGCTGGAAACACGTACTGGACAGTCTGGAACCACCTGCCGGCCAAGCCTGAACCACCTGCCAAGCACAACGGAACAACCTGCCAGACACGCCAAAATCACCTGCGTGTTATGCCAGAACCACTTGGAGGACTCTCTGGGATGACCTGCCGGGCATGCCGGAACCACCTCTCAGACGTGCCAGAACCATGTGGCGGACAGTCCAGAATCACCTGTTGGGCATGCGCAACCACCGTTGAGACGTACCAGAACCACATGCCGTGCAGGCTGGAACCACCTACCGGACAGACCGGAATCACATTTCGGGCATGCCGGAACCACCTGTCAGATGTGCCAGAAACACGTGCCGGAGACGCCGGAAGCACCTGCCAAGCACGTTGGAACCATCTGCTCAACTCGCCTGAACCACCAGCCGGACATGCCAAAATCACCTGCCGACTATGCCAGAACCACTTGGCGAACACTCCGGAATCACTTGCCGGGCATGCAGGAACCACCTCTCAGAAATGCCAGAACCCCGTGCCAATGACCCCGGAAGTACCAGCCGAGCACGCCGGAACCACCTGCTCGACTCGCCAGAACCACCTGCCGATCACGCAAAAATCACCTGCCGGCTACGCCACAACCAGTTGGTGAACACTTTGGAATCACCTGCCAGGCTTGCTGGAACCACCTGCCAGTCATGCCAAAATCACCTGCCAACTACGCCAGAACCGCTTGGCGGACACTGCGGAAACACCTGTCGGGCCGGCCGGAACCACATCTCAGACGTGCCAGAAACGTGTTCATGAGATGCTGGAACCACACCCCGAACAGACGGATACCACCTGCCAGAACCGCCTGAACCACCTGCTGAGCACGCCGGAAACACCTGCTCGACTCACCGGTACCACCTCCCTGACACGCCAAAATCACCTGCTGGGTATGCCAGAACCACTTGGCGGACACTCCGGAATCATCTGCCGGACATGCCGGAACCAGCTCTCAGACACACCAGAACCACGTGCCGGACACGCCGGAATCACCTACCGGACAGACCGGAACCTCCTGCTGAGCACGCCGGAGCCACCTGTTCGACTCGCTGGAACCACCTGCCGGACAGGCCAATATCAACTGCTGGCTATGCCAGAACCACCTGGGGGACGGTCTGGAATCACCTGCCAGCCATGGCGGAACCACCTCTCAGACGTACCAGAACCACCTGCCGGAGAAGCTGGAAACACTTTGTGGAGAGTCTGGAACCACCTGCCGGCCAAGCCTGAACCACCTGCCAAGCACTACGGAACAACCTGCCAGACACGCCAAAATCACCTGCGTGTTATGCCAGAACCACTTGGAGGACTCAATGGGATGACCTGCCGGGCATGCCGGAACCACCTCTCAGACGTGCCAGAACCATGTGGCGGACAGTCCGGAATCACCTGTTGGGCATGCGCAACCACCTCTGAGACGTACCAGAACCACATGCCGTGCAGGCTGGAACCACCTACCGGACAGACCGGAATCACCTTTCGGGCATGCCGGAACCACCTGTCAGATGTGCCAGAAACACGTGCCGGAGACGCCGGAAGCACCTGCCAAGCACGTTGGAACCACCTGCTCAACTCGCCTGAACCACCTGCCGGACATGCCAAAATCACCTGCCGACTATGCCAGAACCACTTGGCGAACACTCCGGAAACACTTGCCGGGCATGCAGGAAGCACCTCCATGACATGCCAGAACCCCGTGTCAATGACCCCGGAAGCACCAGCCGAGCATGCCGGAACCACCTGCTCAACTCGCCTGAACCACCTGCCGGACACGCCAAAATCACCTGCCCGGTACACCAGCACCACTTCGGGGACAAGCTGGAATCACGTGAGGGGCATGCCGGCACAGCCTCTCAGACTGAACCTCGTGCCGGACACCACAGACCACCTGCCGGACAGACCGGAACCACCTGCCGGACACGCCGGAACCACCGGCTCGACCCGCCGGAACGACCGCTGGACGTGCAAAATCACCTGCCGGCTACGCCGGAAACACTTGGCGAACACTCCGGAATCACCTGCCGGGCATGCCGGAACCACCTCTCAGATATGCCAGAACCACGTGCCAATGACCCCGGAAGCACCTGCCGAGCACGCCGGAACCACCTGCTCGACTCGCCAGAACCACCTGCCGGACACGCAAAAATCACCTGCCGGCCACGCCACAACCAGTTGGGGAACACTTCGGAATCACCTGCCGGGCTTGCTGGAACCACCTGCCGGTCATGCCAAAATCACCTGCCAACTACGCCAGTACCACTTGGCGGACACTGTGGAAACACCTGTCGGGCCGGCCGGAACCACATCTCAGACGTGCCAGAAACATGTGCATGAGATGCTGGAACCACACCCCGAACAGACGGAAAACACCTGCCAGAACCGCCTGAACCACCTGCTGAGCACGCCGGAAACACCTGCTCGACTCACCGGTACCACCTCCCTGACACGCCAAAATCACCTGCTGGGTATGCCAGAACCACTTGGTGGACACTCCGGAATCATCTGCCGGACGTGCCGGAACCAGCTCTCAGACACACCAGAACCAAGTGCCGGAGACGCCGGAAGCACCTGCCGAGCATGCCGGAGCCACCTGCTCGACTCGCCAGAAACACCTGCCGGACACGCAAAAATCACCTGCCGGGTACGCCACAACCACCTGGCGGACACTACGGAATCACCTGCCGTGCATGCCGGAACCACCTCTCAGACGTGCCGGAAGCACGTGCCAGACACGCCGGAAACACCTACCGGACAGACCGGAACCACCTGCCAAGAACGCCGGAGCAACCTGTTCGACTCGCTGGAACCACCTGCCGGACAGGCCAATATCAACTGCTGGGTATGCCAGAACCACCTGGGGGACAGTCCGGGATCACCTGCCAGCCATGGCGGTACCACATCTCAGACGTACCAGAACCACCTGCCGGAGAAGCTGGAAACACGTCCTGGACAGACTGGAACCACGTGACGGCCATGCCTGAACCACCTGCCGAGCACGGCGGAATCACCTGCCGGACACACAAAAATCACCTGCCGGCTACGCCACAACCAGTTGGGGAACACTTCGGAATCACCTGCCGGGCTTGCTGGAACCACCTGCCGGTCATGCCAAAATCACCTGCCAACTACGCCAGTACCACTTGGGGGACACTGTGGAAACACCTGTCGGGCCGGCTGGAACCAGATCTCAGACGTGCCAGAACCATGTGCATGAGATGCTGGAACCACACCCCGAACAGACGGAAAACACCTGCCAGACCCGTCTGAACAACCTGCCGAGCACGCCGGAGGCACCTGCTCGACTCGCCGGAACCACCTACCTGACATGCCCAAATCACCAGCCGGGTATGCCAGAACCACTTGGCGGACACTCCGGAATCATCTGCCGGACATGCCGGAACCAGCTCTCAGACACACCAGAACCACGTGCCGGACACGATGGAATCACCTACCGGACAGACCGGAACCACCTGCTGAGCACGCCGGAGCCACCTGTTCGACTCGCCGGAACCACATGCCGGACAGGCCAATATCATCTGCTGGCTATGCCAGAACCACCTGGGGGACGGTCCGGAATCACCTGCCAGCCCTGGCGGAACCACCTCTCAGACGTACCAGAACCACCTGCCGGAGAAGCTGGAAACACGTCCTGGACAGTCTGGAACCACCTGCCGGCCAAGCCTGAACCACCTGCCAAGCACAACGGAACAACCTGCCAGACACGCCAAAATCACCTGCGTGTTATGCCAGAACCACTTGGAGGACTCTCTGGGATGACCTGCCGGGCATGCCGGAACCACCTCTCAGACGTGCCAGAACCATGTGGCGGACAGTCCGGAATCACCTGTTGGGCATGTGCAACCACATCTGAGACGTACCAGGACCACATGCCGTGCAGGCTGGAACCACCTACCGGACAGACCGGAATCACCTTTCGGACATGCCGGAATCACCTGTCAGATGTGCCAGAAACACGTGCCGGAGACGCCGGAAGCACCTGCCAAACACGTTGGAACCACCTGCTCAACTCGCCTGAACCACCTGCCGGACATGCCAAAATCACCTGCCGACTATGCCAGAACCACTTGGCGAACACTCCGGAATCACTTGCCGGGCATGCAGGAACCACCTCTCAGACATGCCAGAACCCCGTGCCAATGACCCCGGAAGCACCAGCCGAGCACGCCGGAACCACCTGCTCGACTCGCCAGAACCACCTGCCGATCACGCAAAAATCACCTGCCGGCTACGCCACAACCAGTTGGTGAACACTTTGGAATCAGCTGCCAGGCTTGCTGGAACCACCTGCCAGTCATGCCAAAATCACCTGCCAACTACGCCAGAACCGCTTGGCGGACACTGCGGAAACACCTGTCGGGCCGACTGGAACCACATCTCAGACGTGCCAGAAACGTGTTCATGAGATGCTGGAACCACACCCCGAACAGACAGATACCACCTGCCAGAACCGCCTGAACCAACTGCCGAGCACGCCAGAACCACCTGCTCGACTCACCGGTACCACCTCCCTGACATGCCAAAATCACCTGCTGGGTATGCCAGAACCACTTGGCGGACACTCCGGAATCATCTGCCGGACATGCCGGAACCAGCTCTCAGACACACCAGAACCAAGTGCCGGAGACGCCGGAAGCACCTGCCGAGCATGCCGGAGCCACCTGCTGGACTCCCAGAAACACCTGCCGGACACGCCAAAATCACCTGCCGGGTATGCCAGAACCACCTGGCGGACACTACGGAATCACCTGCCAGCCATGGCGGAACCACCTCTGAGACGTGCCGGAAGCACGTGCCAGACACGCCGGAAACACCTACCGGACAGACCGGAACCACCTGCCAAGAACGCCGGAGCCACCTGTTCGACTCGCTGGAACCACCTGCCGGACAGGCCAATATCAACTGCTGGCTATGCCAGAACCACCTGGGGGACAGTCCGGGATCACCTACCAGCCATGGCGGAACCACCTCTGAGACGTACCAGAAGCACCTGCCGGAGAAGCTGGAAACACGTCCTGGACAGACTGGAACCACGTGACGGCCATGCCTGAACCACCTGCCGAGCACGGCGGAACCACCTGCCGGACACGCCAAAATCACCTGCGGGCTACGCCAGAACCACTTGGACGACTCTCCGAAATGACCTGCCGGGCATGTTGGAACCACCACTCAGACGTGCCAGAAGCACGTGGCGGACAGTCTGGAATCACCTGTTGGGCATACGCAACCACCTCTTACACGTACGAGAACCACGTGCCGTGCACGCCGGAACCACCTACCGGACAGACCGGAATCAAATTTTGGGCATGCCAGAACCACCAGTCAGATGTGCCAGAAACACATGCCGGAGACGCCGGAAGCACCTGTCGAGCACGTCGCAACCACCTGCTCAACTCGCCTGAACCACCTGCCGGACACGCCAAAATCACCTGCCCGCTACACCAGCACCACTTCGGGGACAAGCCGGAATCACGTGAGGGGCATGCCGGCACAGCCTCTCAGACTGAACCTCGTGCCGGACACCACAGAACCACCTGCCGGACAGACCGGAACCACCTGCCGGACACGCCGGAAACACCGGCTCGACCCGCCGGAACGACCGCTGGACATGCAAACTCACCTGCCGGCTACGCCGGAAACACTTGGCGAACAATCCGGAATCACCTGCCGGGCATGCCGGAACCACCTCTCAGATATGCCAGAACCACGTGCCAATGACCCCGGAAGCACCTGCCGAGCACGCCGGAACCACCTGCTAAACTCGCCAGAACCACCTGCCGGACACGCAAAAATCACCTGCCGGCTATGCCACGACCAGTTGGGGAACACTTCGGAATCACATGCCGGGCTTGCTGGAACAACCTGCCGGTCATGCCAAAATCACCTGCCAACTACGCCAGTACCACTTGGCGGACACTCCGGAATCATCTGCCGGACATGCCGGAACCAGATCTCAGACACACCAGAACCACGTGCCGGAGACGCCGGAAGCACCTGCCGAGCATGCCGGAGCCACCTGCTCGACTCGCCAGAAACACCTGCCGGACACGCCAAAATCACCTGCAGGGTAGGCCACAACCACCTGGCGGACACTACGGAATCACCAGCCGCGCATGCCGGAACCACCTCTCAGACGTGCCGGAAGCACGTGCCAGACACGCCGGAAACACCTACCGGACAGACCGGAACCACCTGCCAAGAACGCCGGAGCCACCTGTTCGACTCGCTGGAACCACCTGCCGGACAGGCCAATATCAACTGCTGGCTATGCCAAAACCACCTGGGGGACGGTCCGGGATCACCTGCCAGCCATGGCGGAACCACCTCTCAGACGCACCAGAACCACCTGCCGGAGAACCTGGAAACACGTCCTGGACAGACTGGAACCACGTGACGGCCATGCCTGAACCACCTGCCGAGCACGGCGGAACCACCTGCCGGACACGCCAAAATCACGTGCGGGCTACGCCAGAACCACTTGGACGACTCTCCGAAATGACCTGCCGGGCATGTTGGAACCACCTCTCAGACGTGCCAGAAGCACGTGGCGGACAGTCCGGAATCACCTGTTGGGCATACGCAACCACCTCTGACACGTACCAGAACCACGTGCCGTGCACGCCGGAACCACCTACCGGACAGACCGGAATCAAATTTTGGTCATGCCGGAACCACCAGTCAGATGTGCCAGAAACACATGCCGGAGACGCCGGAAGCACCTGTCGAGCACGTCGCAACCACCTGCTCAACTCGCCTGAACCACCTGCCGGACACGCCAAAATCACCTGCCCGCTACACCAGCACTTCGGGGACAAGCCGGAATCACGTGAGGGGCATGCCGGCACAGCCTCTCAGACTGAACCTCGTGCCGGACACCACAGAACCACCTGCCGGACAGACCGGAACCACCTGCCGGACCCGCCGGAACCACCGGCTCGACCCGCCGGAACGACCGCTGGACATGCACACTCACCTGCCGGCTACGCCGGAAACACTTGGCGAACACTCCGGAATCACCTGCCGGGCATGCAGGAACCACCTCTCAGATATGCCAGAACCACGTGCCAATGACCCCGGAAGCACCTGCCGAGCACGCCGGAACCACCTGCTCGACTCGCCAGAACCACCTGCCGGACACGCAGAAATCACCTGCCGGCTACGCCACAACCAGTTGGGGAACACTTCGGAATCACCTGCCGGGCTTGCTGGAACCACCTGCCGGTCATGCCAAAATCACCTGCCAACTACGCCAGTACCACTTGGCGGACACTGTGGAAACACCTGTCGGGCCGGCCGGAACCACATCTCAGACGTGCCAGAACCATGTGCATGAGATGCTGGAACCACACCACGCACAGACGGAAAACACCTGCCAGACCCGTCTGAACAACCTGCCGAGCACGCCGGAGCCACCTGCTCGACTCGCCAGAACCACCTACCTGACATGCCAAAATCACCGGCCGGGCATGCCAGAACCACTTGGCGGACACTCCGGAATCATCTGTCGGACATGCCGGAACCAGATCTCAGACACACCAGAACCACGTGCCGGAGACGCCGGAAGCACCTGCCGAGCATGCCAGAGCCACCTGCTCGTCTCGCCAGAAACACCTGCCGGACACCCCAAAATCACCTGCCGGGTACGCCAGAACCACCTGGCGGACACTCCGAAATCACCTGTCGCGCATGCCGGAACCACCTCTCAGACGTGCCGGAAGCACGTGCCAGACATGCCGGAATCACCTACCGGACAGACTGGAACCAACAGCCGAGCACGCCGGAGCCACCTGCTCGACTCGCCAGAAACACCTGCCGGACACGCCAAAATCACCTGCAGGGTAGGCCACAACCACCTGGCGGACACTAAGGAATCACCTGCCGCGCATGCCGGAACCACCTCTCAGACGTGCCGGAAGCACGTGCCAGACACGCCGGAAACACCTACCGGACAGACCGGAACCACCTGCCAAGAACGCCGGAGCAACCTGTTCGACTCGCTGGAACCACCTGCCGGACAGGCCAATATCAACTGCTGGCTATGCCAGAACCACCTGGGGGACAGTCCAGGATCACCTGCCAGCCATGGCGGAACCACCTCTCAGACGTACCAGAACCACCTGCCGGAGAAGCTGGAAACTCGTCCTGGACAGTCTGGAACCACCTGCCGGCCAAGCACAACGGAACAACCTGCCAGACAGGCCAAAATCACCTGCGTGTTATGCCAGAACCACTTGGAGGACTCTCTGGGATGACCTGCCGGGCACGCCGGAACCACCTCTCAGACGTGCCAGAACCATGTGGCGGACAGTCCGGAATCACCTGTTGGGCATGCGCAACCACCTCTGAGACGTACCAGAACCACATGCTGTGCAGGCTGGAACCACCTACAGGACAGACCGGAATCACCTTTCGTGCATGCCGGAACCACCTGTCAGATGTGCCAGAAACACGTGCCGGAGACGCCGGAAGCACCTGCCGAGCACGTCGCAACCACCTGCTCAACTCGCCTGAACCACCTGCCGGACACGCCAAAATCACCTGCCCGCTACACCAGCACCACTTCGGGGACAAGCCGGAATCACGTGAGGGGCATGCCGGCACAGCCTCTCAGACTGAACCTCGTGCCGGACACCACAGAACCACCTGCCGGACAGACCGGAACCACCTGCCGGACACGCCGGAACCACCGGCTCGACCCGCCGGAACGACCGCTGGACATGCAAACTCACCTGCCGGCTACGCCGGAAACACTTGGCGAACACTCCGGAATCACCTGCCGGGCATGCCGGAACCACCTCTCAGATATGCCAGAACCACGTGCCAATGACCCCGGAAGCACCTGCCGAGCACGCCGGAACCACCTGCTCGACTCGCCAGAACCACCTGCCGGACACGCAGAAATCACCTGCCGGCTACGCCACAACCAGTTGGGGAACACTTCGGAATCACCTGCCGGGCTTGCTGGAACCACCTGCCGGTCATGCCAAAATCACCTGCCAACTACGCCAGTACCACTTGGCGGACACTGTGGAAACACCTGTCGGGCCGGCCGGAACCACATCTCAGACGTGCCAGAACCATGTGCATTAGATGCTGGAACCACACCCCGAACCGACGGAAAACACCTGCCAGACCCGTCTGAACAACCTGCCGAGCACCTACCTGACATGCCCAAATCACCAGCCGGGTATGCCAGAACCACTTGGCGGACACTCCGGAATCATCTGCCGGACATGCCGGAACCAGCTCTCAGACACACCAGAACCACGTGCCGGAGACGCCGTAAGCACCTGCCGAGCATGCCGGAGCCACCTGCTCGACTCGCCGGAAACACCAGCCGATCATTCAAAAATCACCTGCCGGCTACGCCACAACCATTTGGTGAACACTTTGGAATCACCTGCCAGGCTTGCTGGAACCACCTGCCGGTCATGCCAAAATCACCTGACAACTACGCCAGAACCGCTTGGCGGACACTGCGGAAACACGTGTCGGGCCGGCTGGAACCACATCTCAGACGTGCCAGAAACGTGTTCATGAGATGCTGGAACCACACCCCGAACAGACGGATACCACCTGCCAGAACCGCCTGAACCACCTGCCGAGCACGCCGGAACCACCTGCTCGACTCACCGGTACCACCTCCCTGACACGCCAAAATCACCTGCTGGGTATGCCAGAACCACTTGGCGGACACTCCGGAATCATCTGCCGGACATGCCGGAACCAGCTCGCAGACACACCAGAACCAAGTGCCGGAGACGCCGGAAGCACCTGCCGAGCATGCCGGAGCCACCTGCTCGACTCGCCAGAAACACCTGCCGGAGACGCCAAAATCACCTGCCGGGTATTCCAGAACCACCTGGCGGACACTACGGAATCACCTGCCGCGCATGCCGGAAGCACGTGCCAGACACGCCGGAAACACGTGCCGGACACGCAGGAATCACCTACGGGACAGACCGGAAACACCTGCCGAGCACGCCGGAGCCACCTGTTCGACTCGCTGGAACCACCTGCCGGACAGGCCAATATCAACTGCTGGCTATGCCAGAACCACCTGGGGGACAGTCAGGGATCACCTGCCAGCCATGGCGGAACCACCTCTCAGACGTACCAGAACCACCTGCCGGAGAAGCTGGAAACACGTCCTGGACAGACTGGAACCACGTGACGGCCATGCCTGAACCACCTGCCGAGCACGGCGGAACCACCTGCCGGACACGCCAAAATCACCTGCGGGCTACGCCAGAACCACTTGGACGACTCTCCGAAATGACCTGCCGGGCATGTTGGAACCACCTCTCAGACGTGCCAGAAGCACTTGGCGAACACTCCGGAATCACCTGCCGTGCATGCCGGAACCACCTCTCAGATATGCCAGAACCACGTGCCAATGACCCCGGAAGCACCTGCCGAGCACGCCGGAACCACCTGCTCGACTCGCCAGAACCACCTGCCGGACACGCAGAAATCACCTGCCGGCTACGCCACAACCAGTTGGGGAACACTTCGGAATCACCTGCCGGGCTTGCTGGAACCACCTGCCGGTCATGCCAAAATCACCTGCCAACTACGCCAGTACCACTTGGCGGACACTGTGGAAACACCTGTCGGGCCGGCCGGAACCACATCTCAGACGTGCCAGAACCATGTGCATGAGATGCTGGAACCACACCCCGAACCGACGGAAAACACCTGCCAGACCCGTCTGATCAACCTGCCGAGCACCTACCTGACATGCCCAAATCACCAGCCGGGTATGCCAGAACCACTTGGCGGACACTCCGGAATCATCTGCCGGACATGCCGGAACCAGCTCTCAGACACAGCAGAACCACGTGCCGGAGACGCCGGAAGCACCTGCCGAGCATGCCGGAGCCACCAGCTCGACTCGCCAGAAACACCTGCCGGACACGCCAAAATCACCTGCCGGGTACGCCAGAACCACCTGGCGGACACTCCGCAATCACCTGTCGCGCATGCCAGAACCACCTCTCAGACGTGCCGGAAGCACGTGCCGGACACGCCGGATCACCTACCGGACAGACCGGAACCACCTGCCAAGAACGCCGGAGCCACCTGTTCGACTCGCTGGAACCACCTGCCGGACAGGCCAATATCAACTGCTGGCTATGCCAGAACCACCTGGGGGACAGTCCGGGATCACCTGCCAGTCATGGCGGAACCACCTCTCAGACGTACCAGAACCACCTGCCGGAGAAGCTGGAAACTCGTCCTGGACAGTCTGGAACCACCTGCCGGCCAAGCACAACGGAACAACCTGCCAGACAGGCCAAAATCACCTGCGTGTTATGCCAGAACCACTTGGAGGACTCTCTGGGATGACCTGCCGGGCACGCCGGAACCACCTCTCAGACGTGCCAGAACCATGTGGCGGACAGTCCGGAATCACCTGTTGGGCATGCGCAACCACCTCTGAGACGTACCAGAACCACATGCTGTGCAGGCTGGAACCACCTACAGGACAGACCGGAATCACCTTTCGTGCATGCCGGAACCACCTGTCAGATGTGCCAGAAACACGTGCCGGAGACGCCGGAAGCACCTGCCGAGCACGTCGCAACCACCTGCTCAACTCGCCTGAACCACCTGCCGGACACGCCAAAATCACCTGCCCGCTACACCAGCACCACTTCGGGGACAAGCCGGAATCACGTGAGGGGCATGCCGGCACAGCCTCTCAGACTGAACCTCGTGCCGGACACCACAGAACCACCTGCCGGACAGACCGGAACCACCTGCCGGACACGCCGGAACCACCGGCTCGACCCGCCGGAACGACCGCTGGACATGCAAACTCACCTGCCGGCTACGCCGGAAACACTTGGCGAACACTCCGGAATCACCTGCCGGGCATGCCGGAACCACCTCTCAGATATGCCAGAACCACGTGCCAATGACCCCGGAAGCACCTGCCGAGCACGCCGGAACCACCTGCTCGACTCGCCAGAACCACCTGCCGGACACGCAGAAATCACCTGCCGGCTACGCCACAACCAGTTGGGGAACACTTCGGAATCACCTGCCGGGCTTGCTGGAACCACCTGCCGGTCATGCCAAAATCACCTGCCAACTACGCCAGTACCACTTGGCGGACACTGTGGAAACACCTGTCGGGCCGGCCGGAACCACATCTCAGACGTGCCAGAACCATGTGCATGAGATGCTGGAACCACACCCCGAACCGACGGAAAACACCTGCCAGACCCGTCTGAACAACCTGCCGAGCACCTACCTGACATGCCCAAATCACCAGCCGGGTACGCCAGAACCACTTGGCGGACACTCCGGAATCATCTGTCGGACATGCCGGAACCAGCTCTCAGACACACCAGAACCACGTGCCGGAGACGCCGTAAGCACCTGCCGAGCATGCCGGAGCCACCTGCTCGACTCGCCGGAAACACCAGCCGATCATTCAAAAATCACCTGCCGGCTACGCCACAACCATTTGGTGAACACTTTGGAATCACCTGCCAGGCTTGCTGGAACCACCTGCCGGTCATGCCAAAATCACCTGACAACTACGCCAGAACCGCTTGGTGGACACTGCGGAAACACGTGTCGGGCCGGCTGGAACCACATCTCAGACGTGCCAGAAACGTGTTCATGAGATGCTGGAACCACACCCCGAACAGACGGATACCACCTGCCAGAACCGCCTGAACCACCTGCCGAGCACGCCGGAACCACCTGCTCGACTCACCGGTACCACCTCCCTGACACGCCAAAATCACCTGCTGGGTATGCCAGAACCACTTGGCGGACACTCCGGAATCATCTGCCGGACATGCCGGAACCAGCTCTCAGACACACCAGAACCAAGTGCCGGAGACGCCGGAAGCACCTCCCGAGCATGCCGGAGCCACCTGCTCGACTCGCCAGAAACACCTGCCGGAGACGCCAAAATCACCTGCCGGGTATTCCAGAACCACCTGGCGGACACTACGGAATCACCTGCCGCGCATGCCGGAAGCACGTGCCAGACACGCCGGAAACACGTGCCGGACACGCAGGAATCACCCACGGGACAGACCGGAAACACCTGCCGAGCACGCCGCAGCCACCTGTTCGACTCGCTGGAACCACCTGCCGGACAGGCCAATATCAACTGCTGGCTATGCCAGAACCACCTGGGGGACAGTCAGGGATCACCTGCCAGCCATGGCGGAACCACCTCTCAGACGTACCAGAACCACCTGCCGGAGAAGCTGGAAACACGTCCTGGACAGACTGGAACCACGTGACGGCCATGCCTGAACCACCTGCCGAGCACGGCGGAACCATCTGCCGGACACGCCAAAATCACCTGCGGGCTACGCCAGAACCACTTGGACGACTCTCCGAAATGACCTACCGGGCATGTTGGAACCACCTCTCAGACGTGCCAGAAGCACTTGGCGAACACTCCGGAATCACCTGCCGTGCATGCCGGAACCACCTCTCAGATATGCCAGAACCACGTGCCAATGACCCCGGAAGCACCTGCCGAGCACGCCGGAACCACCTGCTCGACTCGCCAGAACCACCTGCCGGACACGCAGAAATCACCTGCCGGCTACGCCACAACCAGTCGGGGAACACTTCGGAATCACCTGCCGGGCTTGCTGGAACCACCTGCCGGTCATGCCAAAATCACCTGCCAACTACGCCAGTACCACTTGGCGGACACTGTGGAAACACCTGTCGGGCCGGCCGGAACCACATCTCAGACGTGCCAGAACCATGTGCATGAGATGCTGGAACCACACCCCGAACAGACGGAAAACACCTGCCAGACCCGTCTGAACAACCTGCCGAGCACCTACCTGACATGCCCAAATCACCAGCCGGGTATGCCAGAACCACTTGGCGGACACTCCGGAATCATCTGCCGGACATGCCGGAACCAGCTCTCAGACACAGCAGAACCACGTGCCGGAGACGCCGGAAGCACCTGCCGAGCATGCCGGAGCCACCAGCTCGACTCGCCAGAAACACCTGCCGGACACGCCAAAATCACCTGCCGGGTACGCCAGAACCACCTGGCGGACACTCCGCAATCACCTGTCGCGCATGCCAGAACCACCTCTCAGACGTGCCGGAAGCACGTGCCGGACACGCCGGATCACCTACCGGACAGACCGGAACCACCTGCCGAGCACGCCGGAGACACCTGTTCGACTCGCTGGAACAACCTGACGGACAGGCCTATATCAACGTCTGGCTATGCCAGAACCACCTGGGGGACAGTCCGGGATCACCTGCCAGCCATGGCGGAACCACCTCTCAGACGTACCAGAACCACCTGCCGGAGAAGCTGGAAACACGTCCTGGACAGACTGGAAACACGTGACGGCCATGCCTGAACCACCTGCCGAGCACGGCGGAACCACCTGCCGGACACGCCAAAATCACCTGCGGGCTACGCCAGAACCACTTGGACGACTCTCCGAAATGACCTGCCGGGCATGTTGGAACCACCACTCAGACGTGCCAGAAGCACGTGGCGGACAGTCTGGAATCACCTGTTGGGCATACGCAACCACCTCTTACACGTACGAGAACCACGTGCCGTGCACGCCGGAACCACCTACCGGACAGACCGGAATCAAATTTTGGGCATGCCGGAACCACCAGTCAGATGTGCCAGAAACACATGCCGGAGACGCCGGAAGCACCTGTCGAGCACGTCGCAACCACCTGCTCAACTCGCCTGAACCACCTGCCGGACACACCAAAATCACCTGCCCGCTACACCAGCACCACTTCGGGGACAAGCCGGAATCACGTGAGGGGCATGCCGGCACAGCCTCTCAGACTGAACCTCGTGCCGGACACCACAGAACCACCTGCCGGACAGACCGGAACCACCTGCCGGACACGCCGGAAACACCGGCTCGACCCGCCGGAACGACCGCTGGACATGCAAACTCACCTGCCGGCTACGCCGGAAACACTTGGCGAACAATCCGGAATCACCTGCCGGGCATGCCGGAACCACCTCTCAGATATGCCAGAACCACGTGCCAATGACCCCGGAAGCACCTGCCGAGCACGCCGGAACCACCTGCTAAACTCGCCAGAACCACCTGCCGGACACGCAAAAATCACCTGCCGGCTATGCCACGACCAGTTGGGGAACACATCGGAATCACATGCCGGGCTTGCTGGAACAACCTGCCGGTCATGCCAAAATCACCTGCCAACTACGCCAGTACCACTTGGCGGACACTCCGGAATCATCTGCCGGACATGCCGGAACCAGATCTCAGACACACCAGAACCACGTGCCGGAGACGCCGGAAGCACCTGCCGAGCATGCCGGAGCCACCTGCTCGACTCGCCAGAAACACCTGCCGGACATGCCAAAATCACCTGCCGGGTACGCCAGAACCACCTGGCGGACACTCCGAAATCACCTGTCGCGCATGCCGGAACCACCTCTCAGACGTGCCGGAAGCACGTGCCGGACACGCCGGAATCACCTACCGGACAGACCGGAACCACCTGCCGAGCACGCCGGAGCCACCTGTTCGACTCGCTGGAACCACCTGCCGGACAGGCCAATATCAACTGCTGGGTATGCCAGAACCACCTGGGGGACGGTCCGGAATCACATGCCAGCCATGGCGGAACCACCTCTCAGACGTACCAGAACCACCTGCCGGAGAAGCTGGAAACACGTCCTGGACAGTCTGGAAACACCTGCCGGCCAAGCCTGAACCACCTGCCAAGCACAACGGAACAACCTGCCAGACACGCCAAAATCACCTGCGTGTTATGCCAGAACCACTTGGAGGACTCTCTGGGATGACCTGCCGGGCATGCCGGAACCACCTCTCAGACGTGCCAGAACCATGTGGCGGACAGTCCGGAATCACCTGTTGGGCATGCGCAACCACCTCTGAGACGTACCAGAACCACATGCCGTGCAGGCTGGAACCACCTACCGGACAGACCGGAATCACCTTTCGGGCATGCCGGAACCACCTGTCAGATGTGCCAGAAACACGTGCCGGAGACGCCGGAAGCACCTGCCAAGCACGTTGGAACCACCTGCTCAACTCGCCTGAACCACCTGCCGGACATGCCAAAATCACCTGCCGGGTACGCCAGAACCACCTGGCGGACACTCCGCAATCACCTGTCGCGCATGCCAGAACCACCTCTCAGACGTGCCGGAAGCACGTGCCGGACACGCCGGATCACCTACCGGACAGACCGGAACCACCTGCCGAGCACGCCGGAGACACCTGTTCGACTCGCTGGAACAACCTGACGGACAGGCCTATATCAACGTCTGGCTATGCCAGAACCACCTGGGGGACAGTCCGGGATCACCTGCCAGCCATGGCGGAACCACCTCTCAGACGTACCAGAACCACCTGCCGGAGAAGCTGGAAACACGTCCTGGACAGACTGGAAACACGTGACGGCCATGCCTGAACCACCTGCCGAGCACGGCGGAACCACCTGCCGGACACGCCAAAGTCACCTGCGGGCTACGCCAGAACCACTTGGACGACTCTCCGAAATGACCTGCCGGGCATGTTGGAACCACCACTCAGACGTGCCAGAAGCACGTGGCGGACAGTCTGGAATCACCTGTTGGGCATACGCAACCACCTCTTACACGTACGAGAACCACGTGCCGTGCACGCCGGAACCACCTACCGGACAGACCGGAATCAAATTTTGGGCATGCCGGAACCACCAGTCAGATGTGCCAGAAACACATGCCGGAGACGCCGGAAGCACCTGTCGAGCACGTCGCAACCACCTGCTCAACTCGCCTGAACCACCTGCCGGACACGCCAAAATCACCTGCCCGCTACACCAGCACCACTTCGGGGACAAGCCGGAATCACGTGAGGGGCATGCCGGCACAGCCTCTCAGACTGAACCTCGTGCCGGACACCACAGAACCACCTGCCGGACAGACCGGAACCACCTGCCGGACACGCCGGAAACACCGGCTCGACCCGCCGGAACGACCGCTGGACATGCAAACTCACCTGCCGGCTACGCCGGAAACACTTGGCGAACAATCCGGAATCACCTGCCGGGCATGCCGGAACCACCTCTCAGATATGCCAGAACCACGTGCCAATGACCCCGGAAGCACCTGCCGAGCACGCCGGAACCACCTGCTAAACTCGCCAGAACCACCTGCCGGACACGCAAAAATCACCTGCCGGCTATGCCACGACCAGTTGGGGAACACATCGGAATCACATGCCGGGCTTGCTGGAACAACCTGCCGGTCATGCCAAAATCACCTGCCAACTACGCCAGTACCACTTGGCGGACACTCCGGAATCATCTGCCGGACATGCCGGAACCAGATCTCAGACACACCAGAACCACGTGCCGGAGACGCCGGAAGCACCTGCCGAGCATGCCGGAGCCACCTGCTCGACTCGCCAGAAACACCTGCCGGACATGCCAAAATCACCTGCCGGGTACGCCAGAACCACCTGGCGGACACTCCGAAATCACCTGTCGCGCATGCCGGAACCACCTCTCAGACGTGCCGGAAGCACGTGCCGGACACGCCGGAATCACCTACCGGACAGACCGGAACCACCTGCCGAGCACGCCGGAGCCACCTGTTCGACTCGCTGGAACCACCTGCCGGACAGGCCAATATCAACTGCTGGGTATGCCAGAACCACCTGGGGGACGGTCCGGAATCACATGCCAGCCATGGCGGAACCACCTCTCAGACGTACCAGAACCACCTGCCGGAGAAGCTGGAAACACGTCCTGGACAGTCTGGAAACACCTGCCGGCCAAGCCTGAACCACCTGCCAAGCACAACGGAACAACCTGCCAGACACGCCAAAATCACCTGCGTGTTATGCCAGAACCACTTGGAGGACTCTCTGGGATGACCTGCCGGGCATGCCGGAACCACCTCTCAGACGTGCCAGAACCATGTGGCGGACAGTCCGGAATCACCTGTTGGGCATGCGCAACCACCTCTGAGACGTACCAGAACCACATGCCGTGCAGGCTGGAACCACCTACCGGACAGACCGGAATCACCTTTCGGGCATGCCGGAACCACCTGTCAGATGTGCCAGAAACACGTGCCGGAGACGCCGGAAGCACCTGCCAAGCACGTTGGAACCACCTGCTCAACTCGCCTGAACCACCTGCCGGACATGCCAAAATCACCTGCCGACTATGCCAGAACCACTTGGCGAACACTCCGGAATCACTTGCCGGGCATGCAGGAACCACCTCTCAGACATGCCAGAACCCCGTGCCAATGACCCCGGAAGCACCAGCCGAGGACGCCGGAACCACGTGCTCGACTCGCCAGAACCACCTGCCGATCACGCAAAAATCACCTGCCGGCTACGCCACAACCAGTTGGTGAACACTTTGGAATCACCTGCCAGGCTTGCTGGAACCACCTGCCGGTCATGCCAAAATCACCTGCCAACTACGCCAGAACCGCTTGGCGGACTCTGCGGAAACAACTGTCGGGCCGGCTGGAACCACATCTCAGACCTGCCAGAAACGTGTTCATGAGATGCTGGAACCACACCCCGAACAGACGGATACCACCTGCCAGAACCGCCTGAACCACCTGCCGAGCACGCCGGAACCACCTGCTCGACTCACCGGTACCACCTCCCTGACACGCCAAAATCACCTGCTGCGTATGCCAGAACCACTTGGCGGACACTCCGGAATCATCTGCCGGACATGCCGGAACCAGCTCTCAGACACACCAGAACCAAGTGCCGGAGACGCCGGAAGCACCTGCCGAGCATGCCGGAGCCACCTGCTCGACTCGCCAGAAACACCTGCCGGACACGCCAAAATCACCTGCAGGGTAGGCCACAACCACCTGGCGGACACTACGGAATCACCAGCCGCGCATGCCGGAACCACCTCTCAGACGTGCCGGAAGCACGTGCCAGACACGCCGGAAACACCTACCGGACAGACCGGAACCACCTGCCAAGAACGCCGGAGCCACCTGTTCGACTCGCTGGAACCACCTGCCGGACAGGCCAATATCAACTGCTGGCTATGCCAAAACCACCTGGGGGACAGTCCGGGATCACCTGCCAGCCGTGGCGGAACCACCTCTCAGACGTACCTGAACCACCTGCCGGAGAAGCTGGAAACACGTCCTGGACAGACTGGAACCACGTGACGGCCATGCCTGAACCACCTGCCGAGCACGGCGTAACCACCTGCCGGACACGCCAAAATCACCTGCGGGCTACGCCAGAACCACTTGGACGACTCTCCGAAATGACCTGCCGGGCATGTTGGAACCACCTCTCAGACGTGCCAGAAGCACGTGGCGGACAGTCCGGAATCACCTGTTGGGCATACGCAACCACCTCTGACACGTACCAGAACCACGTGCCGTGCACGCCGGAACCACCTACCGGACAGACCGGAATCAAATTTTGGGCATGCCGGAACCACCAGTCAGATGTGCCAGAAACACGTGCCGGAGACGCCGGAAGCACCTGCCGAGCACGTCGGAACCACCTGCTCGACTCGCCAGAACCACCTGCCGGACACGCAGAAATCACCTGCCGGGCTTGCTGGAACCACCTGCCGGTCATGCCAAAATCACCTGCCAACTACGCCAGTACCACTTGGCGGACACTGTGGAAACACCTGTCGGGCCGGCCGGAACCACATCTCAGACGTGCCAGAACCATGTGCATGAGATGCTGGAACCACACCACGCACAGACGGAAAACACCTGCCAGACCCGTCTGAACAACCTGCCGAGCACGCCGGAGCCACCTGCTCGACTCGCCGGAACCACCTACCTGACATGCCAAAATCACCGGCCGGGCATGCCAGAACCACTTGGCGGACACTCCGGAATCATCTGTCGGACATGCCGGAACCAGATCTCAGACACACCAGAACCACGTGCCGGAGACGCCGGAAGCACCTGCCGAGCATGCCAGAGCCACCTGCTCGTCTCGCCAGAAACACCTGCCGGACACCCCAAAATCACCTGCCGGGTACGCCAGAACCACCTGGCGGACACTCCGAAATCACCTGTCGCGCATGCCGGAACCACCTCTCAGACGTGCCGGAAGCACGTGCCAGACATGCCGGAATCACCTACCGGACAGACTGGAACCAACAGCCGAGCACGCCGGAGCCACCTGCTCGACTCGCCAGAAACACCTGCCGGACACGCCAAAATCACCTGCAGGGTAGGCCACAACCACCTGGCGGACACTAAGGAATCACCTGCCGCGCATGCCGGAACCACCTCTCAGACGTGCCGGAAGCACGTGCCAGACACGCCGGAAACACCTACCGGACAGACCGGAACCACCTGCCAAGAACGCCGGAGCCACCTGTTCGACTCGCTGGAACGACCTGCCGGACAGGCCAATATCAACTGCTGGCTATGCCAGAACCACCTGGGGGACAGTCCGGGATCACCTGCCAGTCATGGCGGAACCACCTCTCAGACGTACCAGAACCACCTGCCGGAGAAGCTGGAAACTCGTCCTGGACAGTCTGGAACCACCTGCCGGCCAAGCACAACGGAACAACCTGCCAGACAGGCCAAAATCACCTGCGTGTTATGCCAGAACCACTTGGAGGACTCTCTGGGATGACCTGCCGGGCACGCCGGAACCACCTCTCAGACGTGCCAGAACCATGTGGCGGACAGTCCGGAATCACCTGTTGGGCATGCGCAACCACCTCTGAGACGTACCAGAACCACATGCTGTGCAGGCTGGAACCACCTACAGGACAGACCGGAATCACCTTTCGTGCATGCCGGAACCACCTGTCAGATGTGCCAGAAACACGTGCCGGAGACGCCGGAAGCACCTGCCGAGCACGTCGCAACCACCTGCTCAACTCGCCTGAACCACCTGCCGGACACGCCAAAATCACCTGCCCGCTACACCAGCACCACTTCGGGGACAAGCCGGAATCACGTGAGGGGCATGCCGGCACAGCCTCTCAGACTGAACCTCGTGCCGGACACCACAGAACCACCTGCCGGACAGACCGGAACCACCTGCCGGACACGCCGGAACCACCGGCTCGACCCGCCGGAACGACCGCTGGACATGCAAACTCACCTGCCGGCTACGCCGGAAACACTTGGCGAACACTCCGGAATCACCTGCCGGGCATGCCGGAACCACCTCTCAGATATGCCAGAACCATGTGCCAATGACCCCGGAAGCACCTGCCGAGCACGCCGGAACCACCTGCTCGACTCGCCAGAACCACCTGCCGGACACGCAGAAATCACCTGCCGGCTACGCCACAACCAGTTGGGGAACACTTCGGAATCACCTGCCGGGCTTGCTGGAACCACCTGCCGGTCATGCCAAAATCACCTGCCAACTACGCCAGTACCACTTGGCGGACACTGTGGAAACACCTGTCGGGCCGGCCGGAACCACATCTCAGACGTGCCAGAACCATGTGCATGAGATGCTGGAACCACACCCCGAACCGACGGAAAACACCTGCCAGACCCGTCTGAACAACCTGCCGAGCACCTACCTGACATGCCCAAATCACCAGCCGGGTATGCCAGAACCACTTGGCGGACACTCCGGAATCATCTGCCGGACATGCCGGAACCAGCTCTCAGACACACCAGAACCACGTGCCGGAGACGCCGTAAGCACCTGCCGAGCATGCCGGAGCCACCTGCTCGACTCGCCGGAAACACCAGCCGATCATTCAAAAATCACCTGCCGGCTACGCCACAACCATTTGGTGAGCACTTTGGAATCACCTGCCAGGCTTGCTGGAACCACCTGCCGGTCATGCCAAAATCACCTGACAACTACGCCAGAACCGCTTGGCGGACACTGCGGAAACACGTGTCGGGCCGGCTGGAACCACATCTCAGACGTGCCAGAAACGTGTTCATGAGATGCTGGAACCACACCCCGAACAGACGGATACCACCTGCCAGAACCGCCTGAACCACCTGCCGAGCACGCCGGAACCACCTGCTCGACTCACCGGTACCACCTCCCTGACACGCCAAAATCACCTGCTGGGTATGCCAGAACCACTTGGCGGACACTCCGGAATCATCTGCCGGACATGCCGGAACCAGCTCTCAGACACACCAGAACCAAGTGCCGGAGACGCCGGAAGCACCTGCCGAGCACGTCGCAACCACCTGCTCAACTCGCCTGAACCACCTGCCGGACACGCCAAAATCACCTGCCCGCTACACCAGCACCACTTCGGGGACAAGCCGGAATCACGTGAGGGGCATGCCGGCACAGCCTCTCAGACTGAACCTCGTGCCGGACACCACAGAACCACCTGCCGGACAGACCGGAACCACCTGCCGGACACGCCGGAACCACCGGCTCGACCCGCCGGAACGACCGCTGGACATGCAAACTCACCTGCCGGCTACGCCGGAAACACTTGGCGAACACTCCGGAATCACCTGCCGGGCATGCCGGAACCACCTCTCAGATATGCCAGAACCACGTGCCAATGACCCCGGAAGCACCTGCCGAGCACGCCGGAACCACCTGCTCGACTCGCCAGAACCACCTGCCGGACACGCAGAAATCACCTGCCGGCTACGCCACAACCAGTTGGGGAACACTTCGGAATCACCTGCCGGGCTTGCTGGAACCACCTGCCGGTCATGCCAAAATCACCTGCCAACTACGCCAGTACCACTTGGCGGACACTGTGGAAACACCTGTCGGGCCGGCCGGAACCACATCTCAGACGTGCCAGAACCATGTGCATGAGATGCTGGAACCACACCCCGAACCGACGGAAAACACCTGCCAGACCCGTCTGAACAACCTGCCGAGCACCTACCTGACATGCCCAAATCACCAGCCGGGTATGCCAGAACCACTTGGCGGACACTCCGGAATCATCTGCCGGACATGCCGGAACCAGCTCTCAGACACACCAGAACCACGTGCCGGAGACGCCGTAAGCACCTGCCGAGCATGCCGGAGCCACCTGCTCGACTCGCCGGAAACACCAGCCGATCATTCAAAAATCACCTGCCGGCTACGCCACAACCATTTGGTGAACACTTTGGAATCACCTGCCAGGCTTGCTGGAACCACCTGCCGGTCATGCCAAAATCACCTGACAACTACGCCAGAACCGCTTGGCGGACACTGCGGAAACACGTGTCGGGCCGGCTGGAACCACATCTCAGACGTGCCAGAACCATGTGGCGGACAGTCCGGAATAACGTGTTGGGCATACGCAACCACCTCTGCCAGACACGCCGGAAGCACCTGCTGAGCATGCCTGAGCCAAATGCTCGACTTGCCAGAAACACCTGCCAGACACGCCAAAATCACCTGCCGGGTACGCCAGAACCACTTGGCGGACTCTCCGGAATCACCTGTCGGGCATGCCGGAACCACCTCTCAGACTTGCCAGAACCAAGTTCCGGACACGCCGGTACCACCTGCCGAGTATGCCAGAACCACCTGATCCACTCCCCAGAACCACCTGCTGGATACGCCAGAAGCACCTGCCGGCTACTCCAGAACCACTCGGCAGACACTCCGTAACCAACTGCCGGGCATGCCGGAACCACCTCTCAGAGGTGCGAGAACCACATGCCGGACACTCCGGAATCACCTGCCGGGCATGCCGGAACCATCTCTCAGACGTGCCAGAACCATGTTCCGGACATGCTGGAACCACCTGCCGGGCTCGCCAGAACCACCTGCTGGACACGCCAAAATCACCTGCCGGCTACGCCAGAACCACGCGGCAGACACTCTGGAATCACCTGCCGGGCTGGCCGGAACCACCTGCCGGTCACGCCAACATCACCTTTCAGCTACGCCAGAACCACTTGGCGGACACTCCGGAATCACATGCCAGGCATCCGGGAACCACCTCTCAGAGGTGCCAGAACCAAATTCCGGACACTCCGGTATCACCTGCCGGGCATGCCAGAACAACCTCTCAGAGGTGCCAGAACCACATGCCGGACACTCCGGAATCACCTGCCGGGCATGCCGGAACCACCTGATCCACTCCCCAGAACCAATTGCTGGACATGCCAGAATCTCCTGCCGGACATGCCGGAACCACCGGCTCGACTCGCCGGAACCATTGCCCGACATGCAAAATCACCTGCCGGCTACGCCAGAACCACTTGGCGAACACTCCGGAATCACCTGCCGGGCATGGCGGAACCACCTCTCAGGCATGCCGGAACCGCATGCCAATGACATCGGAAGCACCTGCCGAGCACGCCAGAACCACCTGCTCGACTCGCCAAAACCACCTGCTGGACACGCCAGAATCACCTGCCGACTACAGCAGAACCACTCGGCAGACACTCCGGAACCACCTGCCGGGCATGCCGGAACCACCTCTCAGAGGTGCCAGAACCACATGCCGGACACTGCGGAATCACCTGCCGGGCATGCCGGAACCATCTCTCAGACGTGCCAGAACCATGTTCCGGACATGCCGGAACCACCTGCCGAGCTCGCCGAACCAACTGCTGGACACGCCAAAATCACCTGCCGGCTACGCCAGAACCACTCGGCAGACACTCCGGAATCACATGCCGTGCATTCCGGAACCACCTCTCACAGGTGCCAGAACCAAATGCTGGACACTCCGGTATCACCTGCCGGGCATGCCGGAACCAACTCTCAGAGGTGCCAGAACCACATGCCGGACACTCCGGAATCACCTGCCGGGCATGCCGGAACCACCTGCTGGACATGCCGGAACCACCGGCTCGACTCGCCGGAACCATTGCCGGACATGCAAAATCACCTGCCGGCTATGCCAGAACCACTTGGCGAACACTCCGGAATCACCTGCCGGGCAAGCCGGAACCACCTCTCAGACTTGCCAGAACCAAGTTCCGGACACGCCGGTACCAGCTGCCGAGTATGCCGGAACCACCTGATCCACTCCCCAGAACCACCTGATGGACACCTCAGAATCACCTGCCGACTACGCCAGAACCACTCGGCAGACACTCCGGAACCACCAACCGGGCATGCCGGAACCACCTCTCAGAGGTGCCAGAACCACATGCCGGACACTCCGGAATCACCTGCCGGGCATGGCGGAACCATCTCTCAGAGGTGCCAGAACCATGTTCCGGACAGGCCGGTACCACCTGCCGAGCTCGCCGGAACCACCTGCTGGACACGCCAAAATCACCTGCCGGCTACGCCAGAACCACGCGGCAGACACTCCGGAATCACCTACCGGGCTGGCTGGAACCACCTGCCGGTCACGCCAACATCACCTTTCAGCTACGCCAGAACCACTTGGCGGACACTCCGGAAACACCTGTCGGGCCGGCCGGAACCACCTCTCAGACGTGCCAGAACCATGTGCCTGAGATGCCGGAACCACTCCCCGAACAGACCGAAACCACCTGCCAGACCCGCCTGAATCCCCTGGCGAGCACGCCTGATCCACCTGCTCAGCTAGCCAGAACCACCTTCCTGACACGCCAAAATCACCTGCCAGGTATACCAGAACCACTTGGTGGACACTCCGGAATCGTCTGCCGGACATGCCAGAACCAGCTCTCAGACACACCAGAACCACGTGCCAGAGACGCCGGAAGCACCAGCTGAGCAAGCCTGAGCCACCTGCTCGACTCGCAAGAAACACCTGTCGGACATGCCAAAATCACCTGCAGGGTACGCCAGAAACACTTGGCGGACGCTCCGGAATCACCTGTCGGGCGTGCCGGAACCACCTCTCAGACTTGCCAGAACCATGTTCTGGACACGCCGGTACCACCTGCCGAGTAAGCCGGAACCAGCTGATCCACTCCCCAGAACCACCTAGTGGACATGCCAAAATCAACTGCCGGCTACGCCAGAACCACTCGGCAGACACTCCGGAATCACATGCCAGGCATTCCGGAACCACCTCTCAGAGGTGCCAGAACCAAATGCCGGAGACTCCGGTATCACCTGCCGGGCATGCCGGAACCACCTGCTGGACATGCCGGAATCACCTGCCGGACATGCCGGAACCACCGGCTCGACTCGCCGGAACCATTGTCGTCCATGCAATATCACCTGATGGCTACGCCAGAACCACTTGGCGAACACTCCGGAATCACCTGCCGGGCATGGCGGAACCACCTCTCAGACATGCCGGAACCACATGCCAATGACACCGGAAGCACCTGCCGAGCACGCCAGAACCACCTGCTCGACTCGCCAAAACCACCTGCTGGACACGCCAAAATCACCTGCCGGCTACGCCACAACCATTTGGTGAACTCTTCGGAATCACCTGCCGGGCTGGCTGGAACCACCTGCCGGTCACACCAACATCACCTGCCAGCTATGCCAGAACCACTTGGCGGACACCATGGAAACACCTGTCGGGCCGGCCGGAACCACCTATCAGACGTGCCGGAACCATGTGCCTGAGATGCCGGAACCACACCCCGAACAGACCGAAACCACCTGCCAGACCCGCCTGAACCACCTGCCGAGCACGCCGGAACCACCTACTCGACTCGCTGGAACCACCTACCTGACACGCTAAAATCACCTGCCGGGTATGCCACAACCACTTGGTGGACACTCCAGAATCATCTGCCGGACATGCCAGAACCAGCTCTCAGACACACCAGAACCACGTGCCAGACACGCCGGAAGCACCTGCTGAGCATGCCTGAGCCAAATGCTCGACTTGCCAGAAACACCTGCCAGACACGCCAAAATCACCTGCCGGGTACGCCAGAACCACGTGGCGGACTCTCCGGAATCACCTGTCGGGCATGCCGGAACCAACTCTCAGACGTGCCAGAACCTCGTGCCGGTCACGCCAGAACCACCTGCCGGACAGACCGGAAACACCTGCTGGACACGCCGGAACCACCGGTTCGACTCGCCGGAACCACCACCGGACATGCAAAATGACCTGCCGGCTACGCCAGAACCACTAGGCGAACACTCCGGAATCAGCTGTCGGGCATGCCAGAACCACCTCTCAGACTTGCCAGAACCATGTTCCGGACACGCCGGTACGACCTGCCGAGTATGCCGGAACCACCTGATCCACTCCCCAGAACCACCTGCTGGACACGCCAGAATCACATGCCGACTACGCCAGAACCACTCGGCAGACACTCTGGAACCACCTGCCGGGCATGCCGGAACCACCTCTCAGAGGTGCCAGAACCACATGCCGGACACTCCGGAATCACCTGCCGGGCATGCCGGAACCATCTCTCAGACGTGCCAGAACCATGTTCCGGACACGCCGGTACCACCTGCCGAGCTCGCCGGAACCACCTGCTGGACACGCGCAAATCACCTGCCGGCTACGCCAGAACCACTCGGCAGAAACTCCGGAATCACCTGCCGGGCTGCCTGGAACCACCTGCCGGTCATGCCAACATGACCTTTCAGCTACCCCAGAACCACTTGGCGGACACTCCGGAAACAACTGTCGGGCCGGCCGGAACCACCTCTCAGACGTGCCAGAACCAGGTGCCTGAGATGACGGAACCACTCCCCGAACAGACCGAAACCACCTGCCAGACCCGCCTGAACCCCCTGGCGAGCACGCCTGATCCACCTGCTCAACTAGCCGGAACCACCTTCCTGACATGCCAAAATCACCTGCCAGGTCTACCAGAACCACTTGGTGGACACTCCGGAATCGTCTGCCGGACATGCCAGAACCAGCTCTCAGACACACCAGAACCACGTGCCAGAGACGCCGGAAGCACCAGCTGAGCATGCCTGAGCCACCTGCTCGACTCGCAAGAAACACCTGTCGGACATGCCAAAATCACCTGCCGGGTTTGCCAGAACCAGCTGATCCACTCCCCAGAACCACCTAGTGGACACGCCAAAATCAACTGCCGGCTACGCCAGAACCACTCGGCAGACGCTCCGGAATCACATGCCAGGCATTCCGGAACCACCTCTCAGAGGTGCCAGAAGCAAATGCCGGACACTCCGGTATCACCTGCCGGGCATGCCGGAACCATCTCTCAGAGGTGCCAGAACCACATGCCGGACACTCCGGAATCACCTGCAGGGCATGCCGGAACCAACTCTCAGACGTGCCAGAACCTCGTGCCGGTCACGCCAGAACCACCTGCCGGACAGACCGGAAACACCTGCTGGACACGCCGGAACCACCGGCTCGACTCGCCAGAACCACCGACGGACATGCAAAATGACCTGCCGGCTACGCCAGAACCACTTGGCGAACACTCCGGAATCACCTGTCGGGCATGCCGGAACCACCTCTCAGAGGTGCCAGAACCACATGCCGGACACTCCGGAATCACCTGCCTGGCATCCCGGAACCATCTCTCAGACGTGCCACAACCACGTGCCAGAGAGACCGGAAGCACCTGACGAGCTCGCCGGAACAACCTGCTGGACATGCCGGAACCACCTGCCTCACAGGCCAAAATCATATGCTGGATACGCCAAAACCACTTGGCGGACACTCCAGAATCACCTGCCGGGCATGAAAGCAGAACCTCTCAGAAGTGCCAGAAGCACGTGCTGGAAAGGCCGGAACCATCTCCCGGACAGACCGGAAACACAGGAAACACTCGCCGGAACCACCTGCTTGACTCACCGGTCCCACCTGCCGGACACACCAAAATCACCTGCCCGCTACACCAGAACCACTTGGCGGACAAGCCGGAATCACGTGAAGTGCATGGCGACACAACCTCTCAGACGTGCCAGAACCTCGTGCCGGACACACCAGAACCACCTGCTGGACAGACCGGAACCACCTGCCGGAAATGCCGGAACCACCGGCTCCACTCGCCGGAACCATTTCCGGACATGCAAATCACCTGCCGGCTACGCCAGAACCACTTGGCGAACACTCTGAAATCACCTGCCGGGCATGGCGGAACCACCTCTCAGACATGCCGGAACCACATGCCAATGACAGCGGAATCACCTGCCGAGCACGCCAGAACCACCTGCTGGACACGCCAAAATCACCTGCCGGCTACGCCACAACCATTTGGTAACACTTTGGAATCACCTGCCGGGCTGGCTGGAACCACCTGCCGGTAACGCCAACATCACCTGCCAGCTATGCCAGAACCACTTGGCGGACACCATGGAAACACCTGTCGGGCCGGCCGGAACCACCTATCAGACGTGCCAGAACCATGTGCCTGAGATGCCGGAACCACAACCCGAACAGACCGAAACCACCTGCCAGACACGCCTGAACAACCTGCCGAGCACGCCGGAACCACCTACTCAACGCGCCGGAACCACCTATCTGACACGCCAAAATCACCTTCCGGGAATGCCACAACCACTTGGTGGACACTACGGAATCATCTGCCGGACATGCCAGAACCAGCCCTCAGACACACCAGAACCACGTGCCAGACACGCCGGAAGCACCTGCTGATCATCCCTGAGCCAAATGCTCGACTTGCAAGAAATACCTGCCAGACACGCCAAAATCACCTGCCGGGTATGCAAGAACCACGTGGCGGACACTCCGGAATCACCTGCCTGGAATGCCGGAACCATCTCTCACACGTGCCAGAACCATGTTCCGGACACGCTGGTACCACCCGCCGAGCTCGCCGGAACCACCTGCTGGACACGCCAAAATCACCTGCCGGCTACGCCAGAACCACTCGGCAGACACTCCGGAATCACCTGCCGGGCTGGCTGGAACCACCTTCCGGTCACGCCAACATCACCTTTCAGCTACGCCAGAACCACTTGGCGGACACTCCGGAAACACCTGTCGGGCCGGCCGGAACCACCTCTCAGACGTGCCAGAACCATGTGCCTGAGATGCCGGAACCACTCCCCGAACAGACCGAAACCACCTGCCAGACCCGCCTGAATCCCCTGGCGAGCACGCCTGATCCACCTGCTCAGCTAGCTGGAACCACCTTCCTGAAACGCCAAAATCACCTGCCAGGTATACCAGAACCACTTGGTGGACACTCCGGAATCGTCTGCCGGACATGCCAGAACCAGCTCTCAGACACACCAGAACCACGTGCCAGAGACGCCGGAAGCACCAGCTGAGCATGCCTGAGCCACCTGCTCGACTCGCAAGATACACCTGTCGGACATGCCAAAATGAGCTGCCTGGTACGCCAGAAACACTTGGCGGACGCTCCGGAATCACCTGTCGGGCGTGCCGGAACCACCTCTCAGACATGCCAGAACCATGTTCTGGACACGCCGGTAGCACCTGCCAAGTATGCCGGAACCAGCTGATCCACTCCCCAGAACCACCTAGTGGACACGCCAAAATCAACTGCCGGCTACGCCAGAACCACTCGGCAGACGCTCCGGAATCACATGCCAGGCATTCCGGAACGACCTCTCAGAGGTGCCAGAACCAAATGCCGGACACTCCGGAATCACCTGCCAGGCATGCCGGAACCACCTCTCAGAGGTGCCAGAACCACATGCCGGACACTCCGGAATCTCCTGCCGGGCATGCTGTAACCACGTGCTGGAAAAGCCGGAACCGCCTGCCGGACATGCCGGAACCACCTGCCGGACATGCCGGAACCAGTGGCTCGACTCGCCAAAACCACCTGCTGGACACGCCAAAATCACCTGCCGGGTACGCCAGAACCACTCGGCAGACACTCCGGAATCACCTGCCGGGCTTGCTGGAACCACCTGCCGGTCACGCCAACATCACCTGCCGGCTACGCCAGAACCACTTGGCGAGCACTCCGGAAGCACCTGCCGAGTACGCCTGAACCACCTGCTCAACTCGTCTGAACCACCTTCCGGACATGCCAAAATCACCTTCCGGCTACGCCAAAACCACTTTGTGGACTCTCTGGAATCACGTGCCGGGCATCATAGAACCACCTCTCAGACGTGCCGGAACAACGTGCCGGACACACCGGATACCCCTCCCCGTAAGACCGGAACCACCTCTCAGAAGTGCCAGAAGCACGTGCCGGAGACGCCGGAAGAACCTGCCTAGCACGTCGGAACCACCTGCTGAAGTCGCCTGAACCACCTGCGGGACACGCCAAAATCACCTGCTGGCTACGCCAGAACCACTCGGCAGACACTCCGGAATCACATGCCAGGCATTCCGGATCCACGTCTCAGAGGTGCCAGAACCACATGCCATACACTCTGCAGTCACCTGCCGGGCATGCCGGAACCACCTCTCAGACGTGCCAGAACCATTTGCCGGACACGCCGGAACCACCTGCCGAGTATGCCGGAAACACCTGCTCCACTCCCCAGAACCAACTGCTGGACACGCCAAAATCACCTGCCGGCTATGCCAGAACCGCTCGGCAGACACTCCGGAACCACCTCCAGGACAGACGGAACCACCTGCCGGACATGCCGGAACCACCTGCTTGACTCGCCAGAACCACCTGCCGGACACGCCAGAATCACCACCCGGCTACGCTACAACCACTTGTCGGACACTCCGGAATCACCTGCCGGGCATGCTGGAACCACCTCTCAGAGGTGCCACAACCACATGCCGGAGACAGCGGAAGCACCTTCCGAGAATGCCGGAAGTGCCTGATCCACTCCCCAGAACCACCTGCCAGACACGCCAAAATCACCTGCCGGGTACGCCAGAACCACGTGGCGGACACTCCGGAATCACCTGTCGGGCATGCCGGAACCAACTCTCAGACGTGCCAGAACCTCGTGCCGGACACGCCAGAACCACCTGCCCGACAGACCGGAAACACCTGCTGGACACACCGGAACCACCGGCTCGACTCGCCGGAACCACCGCCGGACATGCAAAATGACCTGCCGGCTATGCCAGAACCACTTGGCGAACACTCCGGAATCACCTCTAGGGCATGCCGGAACCACCTCTCAGACTTGCCGGAACCATGATCCGGACACGCCGGTACCACCTGCCGAGTATGCCGGAACACCTGATCAACTCCCCAGAACCACCTGCTGGACACGCCAGAATCACCTGCCGGCTACGCCAGAACCACTCTGCAGACACTCCGGAAACACCTGCCTGGCATGCCGGAACCATCTCTCAGACGTGCCAGAACCATGTTCCGGACACGCCGGTACCACCTGCCGAGCTCGCCGGAACCACCTGCTGGACACGCCAAATTCACCTGCCGGCTACGCCAGAACCACTCGGCAGACACTCCGGAATCACCTGCCGGGCTGGCTGGAACCACCTTCCGGTCACGCCAACATCACCTTTCAGCTACTCCAGAACCACTTGGCGGACACTCCGGAAACACCTGTCGGGCCGGCCGGAACCACCTCTCAGACGTGTTCAGAACCATGTGCCTGAGATGCCGGAACCACTCCCCGAACAGACCGAAACCACCTGCCAGACCCGCCTGAATCCCCTGGCGAGCACGCCTGATCCACCTGCTCAACTAGCCGGAACCACCTTCCTGACACGCCAAAATCACCTGCCACGTCTACCAGAACCACTTGGTGGACACTCCGGAATCATCTTCCGGACATGCCAGAACCAGCTCTCAGACACACCAGAACCACGTGCCAGAGACACCGGAAGCACCAGCTGAGCATGCCTGAGCCACCTGCTCGACTAGCAAGAAACACCTGTCGGACATGCAAAAATCACCAGCCGGGTACGCCAGAACCACGTGGCAGACACTTCAGTATCACCTGTCGGGCATGCCGGAACGACCTCTCAGAGGTTCCCGACCACATGCCGGACACTCCGGAATCACCTGCCAGGCATGCCGGCACCATCTCTCAGACGTGCCAGAACCATGTTCCGGACACACCAGTACCACCTGCCGAGCTCGCCGGAACCACTTGCTGGACACGCCAAAATCACCTGCTGGCTATGCCAGAACCACTCGGAAGACACTCCGGAATCACCTGCCGGGCTTGCTGGAACCACCTGCTGGTCACGCCAACATCACATTTCAGCTACGCCATAACCACTTGGCGGACACTCCGGAAACTCCTGTCGGGCCGGCCGGAACCACCTGTCAGACGTGCCAGAACCATGTGCCTGAGCTGCCGGAACCACACCCCGAAGAGACCGAAACCACCTGCCAGACCCGCCTGAACAACCTGCCGAGCACGCCGGAACCACCTACTCGACTCGCCTGAACCACCTACCTGACACGCTAAAATCACCTGCCGGGTATGCCACAACCACTTGGTGGACACTCCGGAATCATCTGCTGGACATGCCAGAACCAGCTCTCAGACACAGCAGAACCACGTGCCAGAGACGCCGGAAGCACCAGCTGAGCATGCCTGAGCCACCTGCTCGACTCGCAAGAAACACCTGTCGGACATGCCAAAATCACCTGCCGGGTATGCCAGAAACACTTGGCGGACACTCCGGAATCACCTGTCGGGCATTCCGGAACCACCTCTCAGAGTTGCCAGAACCATGTTTTGGACACTCCGGTACCACCTGCCGAGTATGCCGGAACCAGCTGATCCACTCCCCAGAACCACGTAGTGGACACGCCAAAATAAACTGCCGGCTACGCCAGAACCACTCTTCAGACACTCCGGAATCACATGCCAGGCATTCCGGAACCACCTCTCAGAGGTGCCAGAACCACATGCCGGAGACTCCGGAATCACCTGCCGGGCATGCCGGAACCACCTCTCATATGTGCCAGAACCATATGCCGGACACTCCGGAATCACCTGTCGGGCATGCCGGAACGACCTCTCAGAGGTGCCCGAACCACATGCCGGAGACTCCAGAATCACCTGCCGGGAATGCCGGAACCATGTGTCACACGTGCCACAACCACGTGCCGGAGAGACTGTAAGTACCTGCAGAGCTCGCCGGAACCACCTGCCTGACAGGCCAAAATCATATGCCAGCTACGCCAAAACCACTTGGTGGAAACTCCCGAATCACCTTGAGGGTATGCCGGAACCACGTCATGGACAGACTGCAAAAACCTGCCGGACCTGCCTGAACCACCTGCCGAGCACACTGGAACCACCTGTTCGACTCACCAGAGCCACCTTCCGGACACACCAGAAACACCTGCGGGTTACGCCAGAACCACTTGGAGGACTCACCGGGATCACCTGGCGGGCATGCTGGAACCACCTCTCAGACGTGCCAGAAGCATGTGCCGGACATCCCAGAACCACCTGCCGAGCTCGCCGGAACCACCTGCTGTACATGCCGGAACCACCTGCCTGAAAGGCCAAAATCACCTGCCGGCTATGCCAAAACCACTTGGCAGACACTCCAGAATCACCTGCCGGGCATGCCAGCACAGCCACTCAGAAGTTCCAGAAGCACGTGCCGGACAGGCCGGAACCATCTCCCGGACAGACCAGAAACACAGGAAACACTCGCCGGAACCACCTGCTTGACTCACCAGTACCACCTGATGGACACGCCAAAATCACCTGCCGTCTATCCCAGAATCACACGGCCGACACTCTGGAACCACCTCCAGGATAGACCGGAACCACCTGACGGACAAGCCGGAACCACCTGCTTGACTCACCAGAACCACCTGACGGACACGCCGAAATCACCAGCCGGCTACGCCACAACCACTTGTCAGACACTCCGGAATCACCTGCCGGGCATGCTGGAACCACCTCTCAGAGGTGCCAAAAACACATGCCGGAGACAGCCGAAGCACCTGCCGAGAATGCCGGAAGTTCCGGATCCACTCCACAGAACCACCTGCAGTACACGCCAAAATCACCTGCAGGCAACGCCAGAACCACTCGGCAGAAAACTCTGGAACCACCTGCAGGACAGACCGGAACCACCTGCCGGACACGCCGGGACCTCCTGCTTGACTCACCTGTCTCACCTCATGGACACGCCCAAATCACCTGCCCGCTACATCAGAACCACTTGGCGGACAAGCTGGAATCACGTGAAGGGCATGCTGACACAACCTCTCAGACGTGCCAGAACCTCGTGCTGGACACCCCAGAACCACCTGCCGTACAGACAGGAACCACCTGCCGGACACGCCGGAACCACCTGCTTGAGTCGCCGGAATCACCACCGGACATGCAAAATCACCTGCCAGCTACGCCAGAACCACGTGGCGAACACTCTGGAATCACCCGCCGGGCATGCCGCAACGACCTCTCAGACATGCCACAACCACATGCCAATGACACCGGAAGCACCTGCCGAGCACGCCGGAACCACCTGCTCGACTCGCCAGAACCACCAGCCAGACACACCAAAATCACCTGTCGGCTACGCCGCATCCAGTTGGTGAACACTTCGGAATCACCTGCCGGGCTGGCTGGAACCACCTGCCGGTCACGCCAACATCACCTGCCAGCTACGCAAGAACCACTTGGCGGACACGCCAAAATCACCTACCAGCTACGCCACAACCAGTTGGTGAACACTTCGGAATCACCTGCCGTTCTGTCTGGAACCTCCTGCCGGTCATGCCAACATCACCTGCCAGCTACGCCAGAACCACTTGGCGGACACTCCGGAAACACCTGTCGGGCCGGCCGGAACCACCTCTCAGACGTGCCAGAACCATGTGCCTGAGATGCCGGAACCACACCCCGAACAGACCGAAACCACCTGCCAGACCCGTCTGAACCACCTGCCGAGCACGCCAGATCCACCTGCTGAGCATGCCGGAACAACCTGCTCGACTCGCTGGAGCCACCTGCCGGACATGCCAAAATCAGCTGCCGGCTATGCCAGAACCACTTGCCGGACACTCCAAAATCACCTGTCTGGCGTGCCGGAACCACCTCTCATACGTACCAGAACCACGTGCAGGAGACGCCGGAAGCACCTGCCAAGCATGCCAGAACCACCTGATCCACTCCCCAGAACCACCTGCTGGACCCGCCTGAACCACCTGCCAGCTACGCGGGAACCACTTGGCGGACACTCCGCAATCACCTGCCGTGCATGCCGGAACCACCCCTCAGACGTGCCTGAAAAACGTGCCGGACACGCCGGAACCACCTCCCGGACTAACCGGAACCACATTTCGGACATTCCTGAACCACATTACGAGCACGCTGGAACCACCTGCTCGACTCGCTGGAACCATCTGCTGGATACACCAAAATCACCTGCCGGCTACGCCAGAACCACTTGCCGACACTCCGGAATAACCTGCCATTCATCCTGGAACCGCCCCTCAGATGTGCCAGAACCAGGTGCTGGACGCCCCGGACCACTTCCGTGAAAGACTGGAACCACCTGCTGAGCATTCTGGAAACACCTGCTCGACTCCCGGGAACCGCCACTGGGGAAACTGTCATAGAAATGCAGGTAAAACGGCCTTTCTTGCCAGCCCTTAACTCGACACTTTAGAACTTCTGCTTCTGTCACAATTGCACCTTGCCAACCCGGCTCAGACGAAATGCCTACATCTTCCCCTGAAGCAACTGGGCTGACTCCCAAATGATTGAGCGTCCACATGCTTAGGAGGCGATAGACTGCACGCCTTTTTCCAACCACCATTGTGCACTGCTGGAGAGAGTGTCGGAAAGCAGCTATGTCAGAAAGACCCCTTTGCTCTCAGCCGTGCCCTCCATTGCTCTAGACGTGGAATGCACAATGCACTGGCTCCCGCCCTCAAGGGGCGACAAGCCACAGACCACCTTGCTTCCATCTCTTTAGGAAGCTGAGAAGGAATTCGCTTGCAACAGTGATCTTACAGAGTCCAGGGAACATCTCATACAAAGGCAGCTGAAACGCCGTTTCTTTTCCGCCCTTAACTTGCCGATTTGGAACTTCTGTTTCTGCCACATTTCCACCTTGCCATCCGGGCTCCGACGAAATGCCTACATCTTCCCCTTCAGCAACGGGGACGAGGCCCATATGACTGTGCTTCCACATGCTTAAGAGGAGAGAGACAGGCTTTTTACAATCACGATTGTGCACTGGTGGAGAGAGTGTCAGAAAGCACCTATGTCAGAAAGGTCCCTTTGATCTCAGCCATGCCCTGAATTGCTGTAGAGGAGGAAGGCACAATGCACTGCCTCTGGCTCCACCCCTCAATGGCAGACGAACCACACACCTTCTTGCGTCCAGCTCTTTAGGACGCTGAGAAAGAGCTCGCATTCCATAGTGCTCTTAGAGCGTCCAGGGAACATCTCATACAAAGGCAGCTGAACGCCGTTTCTTCCAGCACTTCACTCGCCGATCTGGAACATCTGCATGTGCCACATTTCCACCTTGTCAAGCCGGCTCAGACGAAATGCCTACAACTTCCCCTTAAGCAATGAGGACGAGGCCCGAATGATTGTGGTTCCACCTGCTTAGTAGGAGAGAGACAATAGGCTGTTAACCAACCGCCCTTGAGCAATGGTTGGGGGAGTGTCAGAAAGCACCAATGTCAGAAAGGGCCCTTTGCTCTCAGCCGTGCCCTCCATTGCTCTAGAGGTGGAGGGCACAAAGCACTGCCTCCATCCTTCAATTGGAGACAAGCCATAAACTGTCTTGCCTCCAGCTCTTTAGGAAGCTGACAAACAACTCGCTTTCCACAGTCCTCTTACAGCAGACCAGGGAACTTCTCATACAAAGGCAGCTCAAATGGCATTTCTTCCCAGCCCTTCACTCGCAGCTTTAGGACTTCTGCTTCTGCCGCAATTCCACCTTGCCAACCCGGCTCAGACGAAATGACTACATCTTCCCCTGAAGCAACTGGGCTGAGTCCCAAATGATTGAGCGTCCACGTGCTTAGGAGGCGATAGACTGCACGCCTTTTTCCAACCACCATTGTGCACTGCTGGAGAGAGTGTCGGAAAGCAGCTATGTCAGAAAGACCCCTTTGCTCTCAGCCGTGCCCTTCATTGCTCTAGACGTGGAATGCACAAGGCACTGGCTCCCCTCCTCAAGGGGCGACAAGCCACAGACCATCTTCCTTCCATCTCTTTAGGAAGCTGAGGAAGAACTCGCTTTCAACAGTGCTCTTTCTGTGTCCTGGCAACATCTCATACAAAGGCAGCTGATATGCCATTTCTTTTCAGCGCTTAACTCGCAGATTTGGATCTTCTGCTCCTGCCACATTTCCACCTTGCCAACCCGGCTCAGACGAAATGTCTACATCTTCCCCTTCAGCAACGGGGACGAGGCCCAGATGACTGTGCTTCCGCATGCTTAGCAGGAGCAGACAATAGGCTTTTTACAAACCGCCATTGTGCACTGGGTCAGAGAGTGTCAGAATGCACCTATGTCAGAAAGGGCCCTTTGCTCTCAGCCGTGCCCTCCATTGCTCTAGAGGTGGAAGGCACAAAGCACTGCCTCCATCCTTCAATTGGAGACAAGCCAGCAACTGTCCTGCTTCCAGCTCTTTAGGAAGCTGGGACAGGACTCGCATTCCACAGTGCTCTTACAGCGTCCTGGGAACGTCTCATACAAAGGCAGCTGAACACCATGTCTTTTCAGCCCTTAACTCACCAATCTGCAACATTTGCTTCTGCCACATTTCCACCTTGCCAACCCGGCTCAGACGAAATGCCTACATCTTCCCCTGAAGCGACTGTGCTGATTCCCAAATGATTGAGCATCCACATGCTTAGGAGGCGATAAACTGCATGCCTGTTTCCAACCACCATTTTACACTGCTTAGAGAGCGTCGGAAAGCAGCTATGTCAGAAAGGCCCCTTTGCTCTCAGCCATGCCCTCCATTGCTCTCGAGGTGGAGGGCACAAGGCTCTGGATCCACCCCTCAATGGGATACAAACCACATCTTTTACTGCTTCCAGCTCTTTAGGAACTGGAGAAAAAACTCCCTTTCCACACTGCTCTTACAGCGTCCTGGGAAAATCTCATACAAAGGAGGCTGAACGCCGTTTCTTTTCGGCACTTCACTCGCCAGTCTGGGACATCTGCATCCTGCACGTTTCCACCTTGCCAACCCGGCTCAGACGAAATGCCTACAACTTACCCTTGAGCAATGGGGATGAGGCCCATAGGATTGTGGTTCCACATGCTGAGGAGGAGAGAGACAATAGGTTTTTAACTAACAACGAAATGCAACGGTTGGGAGAGTGTCAGAAAGCACCAATGGCAGAAAGGCCCCTTTACTCTCAGCCGCGCCCTCCATTGCTGTAGAGGTGGAAGGCACAAAGCACTGCCTCCATCCTTCAATGGGAGACAAGCCATAAACTGTCTTGCCTCCAGCTCTTTAGGAAGCTGGGAAAGAACTCGCTTTCCACAGTGCTGTTACAGCATACGAGGAAACTCTCATACAGAGGCAGCTCAAACGTCATTTCTTCCCATTGCTTAACTGGCCGCTTTAGGACTTCCGCTTCTGCCACAGTTCCACCTTGCCAACCCGGCTCAGACGAAATGCCTACATCTTCCCCTTAAGCAACGGGGGCGAAGCCCACATGATTGTGCTGCCACATGCTTAGCAGGAGCAGACAGTAGGCTTTTTACAAACCGCCATTGTGCACTGGGTCAGAGAGTGTCTGAATGCACCTATGTCAGAAAGGGCCCTTTGCTCTCAGCCGTGCCCTCCATTGCTCTAGAGGTGGAAGGCACAAAGCACTGCCTCCATCCTTCAGTGGGAGACAAGCCATAAACTGTCTTGCCTCCAGCTCTTAAGGAAGCTGACAAATAACTCGCTTTCCACAGTCCTGTTACAGCAGACCGGGGAACTTCTCATACAAAGGCAGCTCCAATGGCATTTCTTCCCAGCCCTTAACTCGCAGCTTTAGGACTCCTGCTTCTGCAGGCAATTCCACCTTGCCAACCCGGCTCAGACGAACTGCCTACATCTTCCCCTGAAGCAACTGCGCTGAGTCCCAAATGATTGAGCGTCCACGTGCTTAGGAGGCGATAGACTGCACGCCTTTTTCCAACCACCATTGTGCACTGCTGGAGAGAGTGTCGGAAAGCAGCTATGTCAGAAAGACCCCTTTGCTCTCAGCCGTGCCCTTCATTGCTCTAGACTTGGAATGCACAATGCACTGGCTCCCCCCCTCAAGGGGCGATAAGCCACAGACCATCGTCATTCCATCTCTTTAGGAAGCTGAGCAAGAACTCGCTTTCAACAGTGCTCTCTCTGTGTCCTGGCAACATCTCATACAAAGGCAGCTGATATGCCATTTCTTTTCAGCGCTTAACTCGCAGATTTGGAACTTCTGCTCCTGCCCCATTTCCAGCTTGCCAACCCATCTCAGAAGGAATGTCTACATCTTCCCCTTCAGCAACGGGGACGAGGCCCAGATGACTGTGCTTCCGCATGCTTAGCAGGAGCAGACAATAGGTTTTTACAAACCGCCATTGTGCACTGGGTCAGAGAGTGTCAGAATGCACCTATGTCAGAAAGGGCCCTTTGCTCTCAGCCGTGCCCTCCATTGCTCTAGATGTGGAAGGCACAAAGCACTGCCTCCATCCTTCAATTGGAGACAAGCCAGCAACTGTCCTGCTTCCAGCTCTTTAGGAAGCTGGGAAAGCACTCGCATTCCACAGTGCTCTTACAGCCTCCTGGGAACGTCTCCTACAAAGGCAGCTGAACACCGTGTCTTTTCAGCCCTTAACTCACCAATCTGCAACATCTGCTTCTGCCGCTTTTCCACCTTGCCAACCCGGCTCAGACGAAATGCCTACATCTTCCCCTGAAGCGACTGTGCTGATTCCCAAATGATTGAGCATCCACATGCTTAGGAGGCGATAAACTGCATGCCTTTTTCCAACCACCATTTGACACTGCTTAGAGAGCGTCGGAAAGCAGCTATGTCAGAAAGGCCCCTTTGCTCTCAGCCATGCCCTCCATTGCTCTCGAGGTGGAAGGCACAAGGCACTGGTTCTGGATCCACCCCTCAATGGGAGACAAACCACATCTTGGACTGCTTCCAGCTCTTTAGGAAGTGGAGAAAAAACTCCATTTCCACAGTGCTCTTACAGCGTCCTGGGAACATCTCATACAAAGGAGGCTGAACGCCGTTTCTTTTCAGCACTTCACTCGCCAGTCTGGGACATCTGCATCCTGCACGTTTCCACCTTGCCCACACGGGTCAGACGAAATGCCTACATCTTCCACTTGATCAATGAGGATGAGGCCCATAGAATTGTGGTTCCACATGCTGAGGAGGACAGAGACAATAGGCTTTTAACTAACCACGAAGTGCAACGGTTGGGAGAGTGTCAGAAAACACCAATGGCAGAAAGACCCCTTTGCTCTCAGCCGCGCCCTGCATTGCTGTAGAGGTAGAAGGCACAAAGCACTGTCTCCATCCTTCAATGGGAGACCTGCCATAAACTGTCTTGCCTCCAGCTCTTTAGGAAGCTGGGAAGGAACTCGCTTTCCACAGTGCTGTTACAGCGTACGAGGAAACTCTCATACAGAGGCAGCTCCAACGCCATTTCTTCCCTGTGCTTAACTGGCCGCTTTCGGACTTCCGCTTCTGCCACAGTTCCACCTTGCCAACACGGCTCAGACGAAATACCTACATCTTCCCCTTATGCAACGGGCGCGAAGCCCACTGGATTGTGCTGCCACATGCTTAGAAGGAGCAGACAATAGGCTTTTTACAAACCGCCATTGTGCACTGGGTCAGAGAGTGTCAGAATGCACCTATGTCAGAAAGGGCCCTTTGCTCTCAGCCGTGCCCTCCATTGCTCTAGAGGTGGAAGGCACAAAGCACTGCCTCCATCCTTCAATTGGAGACAAGCCATAAACTGTCTTGCCTCCAGCTCTTTAGGAAGCTGACAGACAACTCGCTTTCCACAGTCCTGTTACAGCAGACCGGGGAAATTCTCATACAAAGGCAGCTCCAATGGCATTTCTTCCCAGCCCTTAACTCGCAGCTTAGGACTCCAGTTTCTGCCGCAATTCCACCTTGCCAACCCGGCTCAGACGAAATGCCTACATCTTCCCCTGAAGCAAATGGTCTGAGTCCCAAATGATTGAGCGTCCACGTGCTTAGGAGGAGATAGATTGCACGCCTTTTTCCAACCACCATTGCGCACTGCTGGAGAGAGTGTCGCAAAGCAGCTATGTCAGAAAGACCCCTTTGCTCTCAGCCGTGCCCTTCATTGCTCTAGACGTGGAATGCACAATGCACTGGCTCCCCCCCTCAAGGGGCGACAAGCCACAGACCATCTTCCTTCCATCTCTTTAGGAAGCTGAGCAAGAACTCGCTTTCAACAGTGCTCTTTCTGTGTCCTGGCAACATCTCATACAAAGGCAGCTGATATGCCATTTCTTTTCAGCGCTTAACTCGCAGATTTGGAACTTCTGCTCCTGCCACATTTCCACCTTGCCAAGCCCGCTCAGATGAAATGTCTACCTCTTCCCCTTCAGCAGCGGGGACGAGGCCCAGATGACTGTGCTTCCACATGCTTTGCAGGAGCAGACAATAGGCTTTTTACAAACCGCCATTGTGCAGTGGGTCATAGTGTCAGAATGCTCCTATGTCAGAAAGGGCCCTTTGCTCTCAGCCGTGCCCTCCATTGCTCTAGAGGTGGAAGGCACAAAGCACTGCCTCCATCCTTCAATTGGAGACAAGCCAGCACCTGTCCTGCTTCCAGCTCTTTAGGAAGCTGGGAAAGCACTCGCATTCCACAGTTCTCTTACAGCGTCCTGGGAACGTCTCATACAAAGGCAGCTGAACACCGTGTCTTTTCAGCCCTTAACTCACCAATCTGCAACATCTGCTTCTGCCGCATTTCCACCTTGCCAACCCGGCTCAGACGAAATGCCTACATCTTCCCCTGAAGCGACTGTGCTGATTCCCAAATGATTGAGCATCCACATGCTTAGGAGGTGATAAACTGCCTGCCTTTTTCCAACCACCATTTTACACTGCTTAGAGAGCATCGGAAAGCAGCTATGTCATTTTACAAACCGCCATTGTGCAGTGGGTCATAGAGTGTCATTGGCCCCTTTGCTCTCAGCCATGCCCTCCATTGCTCTCGAGGTGGAAGGCACAAGGCACTGGTTCTGGATCCACCCCTCAATGGGAGACAAACCACATCTTGGCCTGCTTCCAGCTCTTTAGGAAGTGGAGAAAAACCTCCCTTTCCACAGTGCTCTTACAGCGTCCTGGGAACATCTCATACAAAGGAGGCTGAACGCCGTTTCTTTTCAGCACTTCACTCGCCAGTCTGGGACATCTGCATCCTGCACGTTTCCACCTTGCCAACCCGGCTCAGACGAAATGCCTACAACTTCCCCTTGAGCAATGGGGATGAGGCCCATAGGATTGTGGTTCCACATGCTGAGGAGGAGAGAGACAGTAGGCTTTTAACTAACCACGAAGTGCAACGGTTGGAAGAGTGTCAGAAAGCACCAATGGCAGGAAGACCCCTTTACTCTCAGCCACGCCCTCCATTGCTTTAGAGGTGAAAGGCACAAAGCACTGTCTCCATCCATCAATGGGAGACAAGCCATAAACTGTCTTGCCTCCAGCTCTTTAGGAAGCTGGGAAAGAACTCGCCTTCCACAGTGCTGTTACAGCATAGTAGGAAACTCTCATACAGAGGAAGCTGCAACGCCATTTCTTCCCGGTGCTTAACTGGCCGCTTTAGGACTTCCGCTTCTGCCACAGTTCCACCTTGCCAACCCGGCTCAGACGAAATGCCTACATCTTGCCCTTAAGCAACGGTGGCGAAGCCCACATGATTGTGCTGCCACATGCTTAGCAGGAGCAGACAGTAGGCTTTTTACAAACCGCCATTGTGCACTGGGTCAGAGAGTGTTCAGAATGCCCCTATATCAGAAAGGGCCCTTTGCTCTCCGCTGTGCCCTCCATTGCTCTAGTGTTGGAAGGCACAAAGCACTGCCTCCATCCTTCAATTGGAGACAAGCCATAAACTGTCTTGCCTCCAGTTGTTTAGGAAGCTGACAAACAACTCGCTTTCCACAGTCCTGTTACAGCAGACCGGGGAACTTCTCATACAAAGGCAGCTCCAATGGCATTTCTTCCCAGCCCTTAACTCGCAGCTTAGGACTCCTGCTTCTGCCGCAATTCCACCTTGCCAACCCGGCTCAGACGAAATGCCTACATCTTCCCCTGAAGCAACTGTGCTGAGTCCCAAATGATTGAGCGTCCACGTGCTTAGGAGGCGATAGACCGCACGCCTTTTTCCAACCACCACTGCGCACTGCTGTAGAGAGTGTCGGAAAGCAGCTAGTCAGAAAGACCTCTTTGCTCTCAGCCATGCCCTTCATTGCTCTAGACGTGGAATGCACAATGCACTGGCTCCCCCGCTCAAGGGGCGACAAGCCACAGACCATCTTCCTTCCATCTCTTTAGGAAGCTGAGCAAGAACTCGCTTTCAACAGTGCTCTTTCTGTCTCCTGGCAACATCTCATACAAAGGCAGCTGATATGCCATTTCTTTTCAGCGCTTAACTCGCAGATTTGGAACTTCTGCTCCTGCCACATTTCCACCTTGCCAACCTGGCTCAGACGAAATGTCTACATCTTCCCCTTCAGCAACGGGGACAAGGCCCAGATGACTGTGCTTCCGCATGCTTAGCAGGAGCAGACAATAGGCTTTTTACAAACCGCCATTGTGCACTGGGTCAGAGTGTGTCAGAATGCAACGATGCCAGAAAGGGCCCTTTGCTCTCAGCCGTGCCCTCCATTGCTCCAGAGGTGGAAGGCACAAAGCACTGCCTCCATCCTTCAATTGGAGACAAGCCAGCAACTGGCCTGCTTCCAGCTCTTTAGGAAGCTGGGAAAGCACTCGCATTCCACAGTGCTGTTACAGCGTCCTGGGACCGTCTCATACAAAGGCAGCTGAACACCGTGTCTTTTCAGCCCTTAACTCACCAATCTGCAACATCTGCTTCTGCCGCTTTTCCACCTTCCCAACCCGGCTCAGACGAAATGCCTACATCTTCCCATGAAGCGACTGTGCTGATTCCCAAATGATTGAGCATCCACATGCTTAGGTGGCGATAAACTGCATGCCTTTTTCCAACCACCATTTTACACTGCTTAGAGAGCGTCGGAAAGCAGCTATGTCAGAAAGGCCCCTTTGCTCTCAGCCATGCCCTCCATTGCTCTCGAGGTGGAAGGCACAAGGCACTGGTTCTGGATCCACCCCTCAATGGGAGACAAAACACATCTTGGCCTGCTTCCAGCTCTTTAGGAAGTGGAGAAGAAACTCCCTTTCCACAGTGCTCTTACAGCGTCCTGGGAACATCTCATACAAAGGAGGCTGAACGCCGTTTCTTTTCAGCACTTCACTCGCCAGTCTGGGACATCTGCATCCTGCACGTTTCCACCTTGCCAACCCGGCTCAGACGAAATGCCTACAACTTCCCCTTGAGCAATGGGGATGAGGCCCATAGGATTGTGGTTCCACATGCTGAGGAGGAGAGAGACAGTAGGCTTTTAACTAACCACGAAGTGCAACGGTTGGAAGAGTGTCAGAAAGCACCAATGACAGGAAGACCCCTTTACTCTCAGCCGCGCCCTCCATTGCTGTAGAGGTGGAAGGCACAAAGCACGGCCTCCATCCTTCAATGGGAGACAAGCCATAAACTGTCTTGCCTCCAGCTCTTTAGGAAGCTGGGAAAGAACTCGCTTTCCACAGTGCTGTTACAGTGTACGAGGAAACACTCATACAGAGGCAGCTCAAACACCATTTCTTCCCAGTGCTTAACTGTCGGCTTTAGGACGTCTGCTTCTGCCACAGTTCCACCTTGCCAACCCGGCTCAGACGAAATGCCTACATCTTCCCCTTAAGCAACGGGGGCGAAGCCCACATGATTGTGCTGCCACATGCTTAGCAGGAGCAGACAATAGGCTTTTTACAAACCGCCATTTTGCACTGGGTCAGAGAGTGTCAGAAAGCACCTATGTCAGAAAGGGCCCTTTGCTCTCAGCCGTGCCCTCCATTGCTCTAGAGGTGGAAGGCACAAAGCACTGCCTCCATCCTTCAATTGGAGACAAGCCAGCAACTGGCCTGCTTCCAGCTCTTTAGGAAGCTGGGAAAGCACTCGCATTCCACAGTGCTCTTAGAGCGTCCTGGAACTTCTCATACAAAGGCAGCTGAACACCGTGTCTTTTCAGCCATTAACTCACCAATCTGCAACATCTGCTTCAGCAGCATTTCCACCTTGCCAACCCGGCTCAGACGAAATGCCTACATCTTCCCCTCAAGCGACTGTGCTGTTTCCCAAATGATTGAGCATCCACATGCTTAGGAGGCGATAAACAGCATGCCTTTTTCCAACCACCATTTTACACTGCTTAGAGAGCGTCGGAAAGCAGCTATGTCAGAAAGGCCCCTTTGATCTCAACCAGGCCCTAAATTGCTCTCGAGGTGGAAGGCACAAGGCACTGGTTCTGGATCCACCCCTCAATGGGAGACAAACCACATCTTGTCCTGCTTCCAGCTCTTTAGGAATTGGAGAAAAATCTCCCTTTCCACAGTGCTCTTACAGCGTCCTGGGAACATGTCATACAAAGGAGGCTGAACGCCGTTTCTTTTCATCACTTCACTCGCCAGCCTGGGACATCTGCATCCTGCACGTTTCCACCTTGCCAACCCGGCTCAGACGAAATGCCTACATCTTCCCCTTGAGCAATGGGGATGAGGCCCATAGGATTGTGGTTCCACATGCTGAGGAGGAGAGAGGCAATAGGCTTTTAACTAACCACGAAGTGCAACGGTTGGGAGAGTGTCAGAAAGCACCAATGGCAGAAACACCCCTTTACTCTCAGCCGCGCCCTCCATTGCTGTAGAGGTGGAAGGCACAAAGCACTGCCTCCATCCTTCAATGGGAGACAAGCCATAAACTGTCTTGCCTCCAGCTCTTTAGGAAGCTGGGAAAGAACTCGCCTTCCACAGTGCTGTTACAGCATACGAGGAAACTCTCATACAGAGGCAGCTCAAACGCCATTTCTTCCCAGTGCTTAACTGGCCGCTTTAGGACTTCCGCTTCTGCCACAGTTCCACCTTGCCAACCCGGCTCAGTCGAAATGCCTACATCTTCCCCTTAAGCAACGGGGCCGAAGCCCACATGATTGTGCTTCCACATGCTTAGCAGGAGCAGACAATAGGCTTTTTACAAACCGCCATTTTGCACTGGGTCAGAGAGTGTCTGAATGGACCTATGTCAGAAAGGGCCCTTTGCTCTCAGCCGTGCCCTCCATTGCTCTAGAGGTGGAAGGCAGAAAGCACTGCCTCCATCCTTCAATTGGAGACAAGCCATAAACTGTCTTGCCTCCAGCTCTTTAGGAAGCTGACAAGCAACTCGCTTTCCACAGTCCTGTTACAGCAGACCGGGGAAATTCTCATACAAAGGCAGCTCAAATGGCATTTCTTCCCAGCCCTTAACTCGCCGCTTTAGGACTCCTGCTTCTGCCACAATTCCACCTTGCCAACCCGGCTCAGACGAAATGCCTACATCTTCCCCTGAAGCAACTGGGCTGAGTCCCAAATGATTGAGCGTCCACGTGCTTAGGAGGCGATAGACTGCACTCCTTTTTCCAGCCACCATTGTTCGCTGCTGGAGAGAGTGTCGGAAAGCAGCTATGTCAGGAAGACCCCTTTGGTCTCAGCCGTGCCCTTCATTGCTCTAGACGTGGAATGCACAATGCACTGGCTCCCCCCCTCAAGGGGCGACAAGCCACAGACCATCTTCCTTCCATCTCTTTAGGAAGCTGAGCAAGAACTCGATTTCAACAGTGCTCTTTCGGTGTCCAGGCAACATCGCATACAAAGGCAGGTGATATGCCATTTCTTTTCAGCGCTTAACTCTCAGATTTGGAACTTCTGCTCCTGCCAAATTTCCACCTTGCCAACCCGGCTCAGACGAAATGTATACATCTTCCCCTTCAGCAACGGGGATGAGGCTCAGATGACTGTGCTTCCGCATGCTTAGAAGGAGCAGGCAATAGGCTTTGTACAAACCGCCATTGTGAACTGGGTCAGAGAGTGTCAGAATGCACCTATGTCAGAAAGGGCCCTTTGCTCTCAGCCGTGCCCTCCATTGCTCTAGAGGTGGAAGGCACAAAGCACTGCCTCCATCCTTCAATTGGAGACAAGCCAGCAACTGGCCTGCTTCCAGCTCTTTAGGAAGCTGGGAAAGCACTCGCATTCCACAGTGCTCTTAGAGCGTCCTGGGAACGTCTCATACAAAGGCAGCTGAACACCGTGTCTTTTCAGCCCTTAACTCACCAATCTGCAACATCTGCTTCTGCCGCATTTCCACCTTGCCAACCCGGCTCAGACGAAATGCCTACATCTTCCCCTCAAGCGACTGTGCTGATTCCCAAATGATTGAGCATCCACATGCTTAGGAGGCGATAAACTGCATGCCTTTTTCCAACCACCATTTTACACTGCTTAGAGAGCGTCGGAAAGCAGCTATGTCAGAAAGGCCCCTTTGATCTCAACCAGGCCCTAAATTGCTCTCGAGGTGGAAGGCACAAGGCACTGGTTCTGGATCCACCCCTCAATGGGAGACAAACCACATCTTGTCCTGCTTCCAGCTCTTTAGGAATTGGAGAAAAATCTCCCTTTCCACAGTGCTCTTACAGCGTCCTGGGAACATGTCATACAAAGGAGGCTGAACGCCGTTTCTTTTCATCACTTCACTCGCCAGCCTGGGACATCTGCATCCTGCACGTTTCCACCTTGCCAACCCGGCTCAGACGAAATGCCTACATCTTCCCCTTGAGCAATGGGGATGAGGCCCATAGGATTGTGGTTCCACATGCTGAGGAGGAGAGAGGCAATAGGCTTTTAACTAACCACGAAGTGCAACGGTTGGGAGAGTGTCAGAAGGCACAAATGGCATAACACCCCTTTACTCTCAGCCGCGCCCTCCATTGCTGTAGAGGTGGAAGGCACAAAGCACTGCCTCCATCCTTCAATGGGAGACAAGCCATAAACTGTCTTGCATCCAGCTCTTTAGGAAGCTGGGAAAGAACTCGCTTTCCACAGTGCTGTTACAGCATACGAGGAAACTCTCATACAGAGGCAGCTCAAACGCCGTTTCTTCCCAGTGCTTAACTGGCCGCTTTAGGACTTCCGCTTCTGCCACTGTTCCACCTTGCCAACCCGGCTCAGACGAAATGCCTACATCTTCCCCTTCAGCACAGGCGGCGAAGACCACATGATTGTGCTGCCACATGCTTAACAGGAGCAGACAATAGGCTTTTTACAAGCCGCCCTTGTGCACTGGGTCAGAGAGTGTCAGAATGCACCTATGTCAGAAAGGGCCCTTTGCTCTCAGCGGTGCCCTCCATTGCTCTAGAGGTGGAAGGCACAAGGCACTGCCTCCATCATTCAAATGGAGACAAGCCATAAACTGTCTTGCCTCCAGCTCTTTAGGAAGCTGACAAACAACTCGCTTTCCACAGTCCTCTTACAGCAGACCGGGGAACTTCTCATACAAAGGCAGCTCAAATGGCATTTCTTCCCAGCCCTTAACTCGCAGCTTTAGGACTCCTGCTTCTGCCGTAATTCCACCTGGCCAACCCGGCTCAGACCAAATGCCTACATCTTCCCCTGAAGCAACTGGGCTGAGTCCCAAATGATTGAGCGTTCTTGTGCTTAGGAGGCGATAGACTGCACGCCCTTTTCCAACCACCATTCTGCACTGCTGGAGAGAGTGTCGGAAAGCAGCTATGTCAGAAAGACCCCTTTGGTCTCAGCCATGCCCTTCATTGCTCTAGACGTGGAATGCACAATGCACTGGCTCCCCCCCTCAAGGGGCGACAAGCCACAGACCAACTTCCTTCCATCTCTTTAGGAAGCTGAGCAAGAACTCGCT